>NC_133115.1:12500-312500 GCF_022965805.1 Primulina eburnea | reverse complement strand
TGCGCGCGACTGCGCGTGAAGTGGCGCGATGGCGCGCGCACTTCTGTCCCATGGCATACCTTTGCGCGCGCGGTAGCGCAAGAACTCGCGCAGCAGCGCGCATACTTCTGGTCTTGGCAATAGCTGAGCTCTCGATTCGGTTCTGTTTTCTCGATTCACTTGGTTGCGTATCCACTATCTTCTCCATTCCTGAAATGACAACAAAAACAACCAAAAATGCATAATTCTGTTCGGAACAAGCATAATTCAGAATGGATTCTAATATAAATTAAGTGCAAATCTTGCACTTATCAGTTCTGCTTGTCAGCTTGGGAAACAGATAAGATCCAGCTTCAAGACTAAAGATAGCAAATCAACTTCAAGATGTCTGGAACTACTGCATATGGATCTATTTGGTCCTATCCCCATCATGAGCTTAGGGGGAATGAAATATACTCTTGTTGTTATTGATGATTTTTCCAGATTCACTTGGGTAATATTTCTCGCAGGAAAAGATCAAACCAGTTGTCTCTTGATCAAGCTTCTGAAAAGGATTCAAAATGAAAAATCTTCTACCATTATTAAAATCAGAAGTGATCGGGGCACTGAATTCACTAACAAGTATCTTGAGTTATATCTAAATGAACAGGGGATTCATCATGAATATTCAGCTGCCAGAACTCCTCAACAAAACGGAGTAGCTGAGAGGAGAAATAGAACTCTAAAAGAAGCAGCTAGAACAATGCTAGCAGATGCAGATATTTCTCAGCGCTTCTGGGCTGAAGCAATCAATACTGCTTGTTACACGCAAAACAGATCAATGGTCAACAAAAGACACAACCAGACTCCGTATGAAATATGGAAAGGGAAGAAGCCCAATGTATCTTATTTTCATGTGTTTGGTTGCAAATGTTTTGTACTGAATAATGGAAAAAATCATTTGATTGCATTTGATTCTAAATCAGATGCTGGAATATTTCTTGGTTACTCTGCTGTAAGCAGAGCCTTTAGAATCCTCAACAATAGAACTCTTAATGTTGAAGAATCGATTCATGTTGTCTTCGATGAAGACAACAGTGCTGAAATTTCTAACACATCTGATTTAAGTAACAGGTTAGACATGATTCACTTGGAAATTGGCAGTGAAGATGATGTAGAAGCTAATGCCAAGGATCTTCAAAATCCAGAACCAGATATTCCAATAGTGGAACCAGAAGTTCAGACGTTGGATCTACCAATACCAGCAGAAGATGTTCAAGAACCTACTACTGGTTCTGTGGAAGACAATCTTAACATACCAAATCAGGAAGATGTTCATTCCAATCGGTTTATCTTGAGAAATCTCATCCTCCATAATTGGTTATTGGTAATCCAGCAGCGCCGTTGAGAACCAGAAGACAAATGCTTAATGAATATATGCATGCTGCTTTTATATCTCAGGATGAACCAAAGAAGATTGAAGAAGCTCTTCTGGATCCCAGTTGGATTGAAGCCATGCAAGAAGAGCTGAATCAATTCAAACGTAATGATGTTTGGTTTCTAGTACCTAGACCATCTCATCAAGCTGTCATTGGAACTCGATGGGTATTTAGAAACAAACTCAATGAAGAAGGCACAGTGGTGAGAAATAAAGCTAGATTGGTAGCTCAAGGCTTCAGACAAGAAGAAGGCATAGACTTTGATGAGACTTATGCACCAGTAGCAAGGCTCGAAGCAATCAGAATATTCTTAGTCTTTGCTGCTTTCAAGAATTTCAAAGTATATCAGATGGATGTGAAAAGTGCTTTTCTAAATGGTCTTTTACAAGAAGAAGTTTACGTCGAACAACCTCCAGGTTTTATCGATCATTTCTCTCCACATCATGTATTTAAATTACACAAAGCATTATATGGTCTAAAACAGGCACCTAGAGCTTGGTATGACACTCTATCACAATTTCTTATTGATCATGATTTTACCATCGGAGCAGTAGATAAAACTTTATTTACTTTAGTCAAGAATAAGCACACTCTCTTAGTACAGATCTATGTTGATGACATTATTTTTGGGTCAACTAATCCCAAATTATGTGCAAAGTTTGGAAAATTAATGCAGGATAAATTCGAGATGAGCATGATGGGAGAATTAACATTCTTCCTAGGATTGCAAATTAAGCAATCAGAAACAGGAATTTTTATAAATCAAGCCAAGTACACCAAGGAGCTTCTGAAAAAGTTTGGAATGGAAGCATGCTCTACTGCTTCTATTCCAATGAGCTCATCTATTAAGCTTGATAAAGATGAAAGTGGTATTTCAGTAGAGGTAACTCAGTATCGAGGTCTTATTGGCTCTTTATTATATTTAACTGCCAGTAGACCAGATATCATGTTTGTTGTTTGCATTTGTGCTCGATTTCAATCTAACCCCAAACAATCTCATTATATTGCTGCTAAGCGTATTTTGAAGTACTTGAATGGAACTCAAAACGTCGGCTTATGGAATCCCAATGATTCATCGTTAAATCTTATTGGATATTCAGATGCTGATTATGCAGGTTGCAAACTAGACCGAAAAGGCACAAGTGGTTTTTGTCAATTTCTTGGAGATAGGCTGATATCCTGATTTAGCAAGAAACAGACGTCCATAGCCACATCTACTGCAGAAGCAGAATATCTGGCTGCTGGAAGCTGCTGCTCTCAGATACTGTGGATTCAACAACAGTTAAGAGATTATGGGATTCAAGCCTCCGAATCACCTATATTCTGTGACAATACCAGTGCAATTGCAATCACACAAAATCCAGTACTTCATTCCAGAACGAAGCACATAGACATCAGACATCACTTTATTAGAGATCATGTGCAGAAGAAGAACATTCGTCTGGAATATGTTTCTACTGATCAACAAACAGCAGATATCTTCACGAAACCCTTACCAGAAAATAAGTTTTCTTACTTTCGTAATTCTCTTGGTTTAATAGATTTAACTTAGTCATCCTCTGTTATTCTAGTTTAACTTCTTTTAGTACTTAATTGATTATTGCATTAAACTAACAGTAAGTTTTTGCAGAAAAGCAGAAGAGAAAAAGTCAGATAAGCAAAACTGGAATTTCATTAGAAACCATTTCAGTACTTTACATAATGCGTAATGAAAAACAGTAGATCTTCTTTGCTATTTAACCAGTAGCGTTACATGTAGTGCTTGTCTTCTGATAGAGGAACTTTCTGACATTTGCTTGCAAAGTACTTCAACAGGAAAAAGATGGTCTTCTTCGAAAGAGAAAGGCCTAGAAAGAATCTAGCAAGCTTAGGTCTTGCCAGCACTAATGTAATTTTTAGATGCCCTACAAGGCATCAAAGAGGATTTCAGCATCATCAATCCTCCAGCACTCTCTTATCGCATTAGCATGCTTCTGGAAGAAATCGATGCAATATTTCAAACTCATCCGAAGCAAAAGATCTGCATAACTGTGGAAACTACAACTCAAGGAGTGTATTTCAAGGATCTTTACGACATTTTTTTTGAAACCCTCAAACCTCTCTCTGAACAATTTTGCCTCATCTCCTGAATCTAGCTCTAACTCTCTTTTTACTTGAATTTTCATTGTTCTTGCTTACCTTCGATCAAGATTTGCAGGTATTTATAGAGGGAACAAAGACTCTTGTGAATCACACGATTACGACTGTTCATCTTCAACGGCTCAGATTGAGAGATGGCCAAGAGTCACTTGTCACAATTATGACTACTTATTAATTGCATTTACCGAGGGGGAACAGTATCTTAGTCAGACTGAGAGTTTGACGCCTTTTCAGAAAACAGATAGGATATTTGTCTTCTCGATAAAACTACATGTCTGCTGGTTTTGACAAAGTGCTCGCTTACTGAATTTTACGCCAAAGCAACAGTCCATGAAGGAAGGATTGTTCGTACCCAAGGAGATGCTTCTATCTCCATTGATGCCGCCCATCTAGGAGCAACCTTCCTCCTTCCACTTTCGGGTATTTCTGAACTCTCTGATATTTCAAAAACAGATATGTATGTTGCTCTCACCTCTTTCTCCGCATCTGGAGAAGAAGTGTCTCCTTCCTGCCATAAGAAATTGCTGAAGATAGAATATCAGATTCTGGCCGATATTGTGGCCAAAGCTATTCTGATCAAGGCTGGCACCTTCGATAAGCTGACGAAGGAGAAAGTTCAGGTCATGACTGCCATCACCAAAGGGATTAAGGTGGATTGGAGTCACTTTATCTTTAGAATTATGAAGGATATGGTCACTCGGAAGAGCTCTGGTTTCGCGGTTCAGATCAGCGTGTTGCTCAAGGATGCTGGTTTCCCATCTACCAGTGATCTTGATGCCACTTCTGTTACAATGATTGATGCAGCAAATGTTTTGGCTCTAAGGCCTAAGCCAACAGTGACAGAATTTGTTGCGATGAAAAAGGAAATTGGGGAAACTGCCTCTGAGGCTCCCAAACCTCACAAGCAAATTTCAAAGAAACGATTGCTTATTTCGACAGATTCCGATAAAACAGCTTCAGAAGAATCTGCTGCTACTGCTCGACCAACAATACCGACCCCAGCAAAGAAGAAACCGTGCACCATCCTCAAGTTGAAAAAGACAGCAGCACTGTCTGAGATTGAGAAAGTACCTATTCGACAGGTCTTTCCAGAAGCGGTTCCTTCTGTTCGCTCGACTGTTTCTTCCACTGCACTTGCTATTGCGTCCATCTCAGCACCCTCTTCTGTTTCTGCTTTTAAGCCATCATCTGGAGTTGTTATTCGGGCACCAGCAAGCGGGTCTTCTGCTTTCCGACCTATTGCGCCCATTCCATCCACTGACAAAGGAAAAGGGAAAATGGTTGCAGAACCACCTACCTTTGGTCACAAGACCACTGTTACTACAGGCGTTGACCTTCATCTAGCAGAGATTGAGACCTCTGCAAACGAGGAGATAAAATTCTTTGATGAATGGCATGCTGTCCGATTGTTCCATTCTTTTGACTACTTCAAAACAAAAGGAAATTACAGCAAGATGATGACTGCCGAAAGGAGGACTTTTCAGCTGGCAAAAACGAAGAATGTTATCGAGGCCTTGGGCAGAAGGAACTTCATCCTCGATCAACTCAAGTGTCAGAAATTAGAATCAGTTTTGCAAGTTATTCAATCGAATTTTGATCCTGCCGCTCCTACTGCTGCTCAGGATCAAAAGGTTATTTTGATTCTTTCTGATAGACTTCAGCAGATGAATGAGCAACTTCTTGCTCAAGAACAAGGCTTTGGAGAGCCTACTGTTTATCATATTGACCTTGTCCCGAGCTTTCAGCAAAATCAAACAGTTGAGGAAAGGACTACCGCCTCCCCAAGGGCTGCTGTTCTTAGTACTCCTACATCTCCGACTCGGCCCATTCAGTCCTCATCGCTTTTGTCTGTGCATGAACTGGCTTCAGTTGAGGAAGTCATTGAATTTATTGTCCCTACTGTTTCTACCACCTTGGAATTGCCGGTTTCTGGATCTCCTACCACAGGGCAACAAGTCGCTGAACCAGACACTACTTCTCTACTGCCGAACTTAGAATTGTTTTCTGCTGAACATCAAGCAGAAATGACCGTTCTTCTGGAACCACCCTCTGCACCCTCTATTGAAGCATCTTCAGTTTCACAGACTGCTACTGTACCTATGGAAGAAGTTTTAGCTTCTGATCTGGCTATCCCTACTGAAGATGCTACTCCTCCTCTGGTTGCTGTTGAGTCTACTGTTTCTGCATTTCCAGCCGAAAGCACTATAGACCTTGTTCCTTCTACTGCCTTGTTAGATGCTCCTTTTGTTTCTACTGCGCTGACTGTCTCCCTCCCTGTTGTGACTGCAACGACTTCTCGTCTTTCTGATATCAAACAACGCATTCTTGACCGAACTCCTTCCCCGGAATCAGATGCTTTCAATCTCGAACATCAGATTCACTGTCTACAAAACGACCTCCTCAACATTTCTGAATTGGTGAAGCGTATGTCTTGTGAAAACCTTGTGGAATTCAGTGGTGCTCAATCTTTCCGAGAGCGCATGGGTAAACACATCTATCTCACTAAGGAGACAACGGATAAGATGTAAGTTGAAGCCTCCGTCTTCAGACAAGCTGTATCAAGAACTCACAACGCCCTCCTACTTGCTCAAACTGATATACTTACTCGAATCACTGAGCATGACGATCTTTTTCGATCGCTCTCTACTTCTGTGGAACTTTTGGATGCCAAGATTGACTGTCAAAATAATCTATCACTGCCTTAGATAATCGCATATCCTCTCAGACTCCGTATCTGGAGATGCTAACCGATGGCATTCAAAATATTTCCGGCAGACTGAATGATCTCTTTACCCATGTGGTAGCCGCTGATGCCAAAAAGGGGGAAGATAGAAGAGATCAAGAAGGAGTTAGGCAAACAGAAGATGAGACTGAACCTTCCAACAGAAGAGATCAAGAACCTCAAAATGAAGAAATCATTTACAGGGACATTGGAACCGATTAACTTGCTTACCTTGATACGTTATTATCATTATCCGTTTATTTAAATGATTATCTGTTTATTTTATATCTTTCTACTGTTTAGGTTTTGGCATCACCACAAAGGGGGAAATTGTTAGATATGAATTTTATTGTGGCGATGTTAACTAAAACCAGTAGACCAGCAGACCAGAACAACTAGATATGTGGGGACCCGGGCTCTAACTCAAATCTTTTGGGATTTATTGGATCTCTGCTCGAAAATGTGGGTCAAATTTTTGCTTTTAACATGAACTCAAATGTATAATTAAAACATAACATGTCTCTATATTAATTAAACAACATAATGTACATACAAGTCTGTCTAGTATAATCATACGCTAGTGTTTAAATACCAACTACAAATATCAGTAGTACAAGTCTAATAAGCAAACACTAGAACTCTTCAACGCCCGAGATCTCCACGCTATCATCAATCTCTCATCTAGCTCGAGACCCAGATCCTGCCCCACCTGTTGCCATGCACACATACAGACACGACAACAGCCGGATAACTCCGGTGAGAACAAATCCCAGTATAAAACATGGTAAGCATGTATAGAGACAATCTAAATCACAAAACATGCTAGCATGCATATATTCAAAAGCAATAGATTTCATAATCTATGAAATCAAATCAAAATAAGCATGCAACCCAATTCAGATACACATGCAATTTAAATCAAGTCATATAAACATGCTGTCATGACTGAAAGCAATAAACATGGGTTTCATAGTCTCTGAAACTACATTCATAACCACATGCAGTTCTAGTCAAATCATGTCTAGACTCGACTCAATTATATCTCTAGGGATCCCGGGGTGAATAAGACGTCACTGTCTGTCACCTACCCTCCCAATCGGGGTGACGTACGTCTTACTCCTAGACTTCGGTCATATCTGTATCGAATAATCTACAATAGGAGGGTGTCTGCTCCTATGTAACGATACACCGAACGTCTAGAAATCTGACTATCTGTCAAACTTTCCTATCTCAAATGCAATGTATAACAATCTGTAAACAAAGCATGTCCATTTCAAAGGATTTGAATATAAAGTCTATAAACAAATCACAATTATATCAAAAGATAAACAATAATCAAGTATGTGATTTTATTGGGAAACTCAAATGAGATCTGATTTGAGTTATATTTTCCCAGATATCACATGAATTATACCTTTGTCGTCCCGGTCTGACGAAGACGAAGTCTCGAAGTCAAATCTGTCCATATCCAATCTGAAAGACAATATCGAATACATAATATCAATGACTAACTCAGTTCACAATCTGTTCTGATCAATACTCAATTCAGTACATAATCTGATCAATATCTGAACACTATACAATCTGACTCATATCAATGATATCACAATATAATCGAATTCATATCTGAATCTGAACAATCTAATTTAACTGATGTTTCGACGGCATAACAATACTGTCTCGATAACCCCGTCAGTCTAAACATCACAGATATAATATCAGACTTCGTAATCAATAATAATATCAGTCATAATCTCGATAACAATACAAATCTGACATGAAATCTCAGTCAAATCAACTCTGAAATTCATAAAAAATACAGAAACAATCTGTTCTTCAATCTGACTTCGATTATACAATATTTACGGTAGCATAAACGTCATATCTGATTCATATTCAATTCTGACAACATCATAATTACAAAACATCTCAAAACGTAATAAAACTTACGTCCTTGTGTAGCTCGAATCGAGAGGAGTTCGATACTGCGTTCGGATTCGAATTCTGATGCACGGATTCTTCGAAATCACAAATCTAAAAGGCGTAAGGATTTTTCCTCTCCAACCTTCGACCCTTTTTCTGAAATTCTGAGAGAAACCACGTGTAACTATCATATATATACTGCATGCAACCGAATAAAACGTGGCATAGTTTTTCTTGTTGCACGTAAGACCGCGGGTGCGGTCTTCATCTTACCGCGGGTGCGGTCTGACTAGCACCGCGGGTGCGGTGCTGCTACGGAATTTCTTGCCAACTTAATGTCCATGCACCGCGGGTGCGGTGATGTCTGGCACCGCGGGTGCGGTGATGCTTCGACCTTTCTTGCAAAACTCCACAATTGCATGACCGCGGGTGTACTCCTGTTCTGGGCGCAGGTGCGGTCTTGCAAAATCCAATTCCTCATGTCTTTTCTTCCCTCATTGCCTGTCATGCATTCTCATATCTTCCGAGTCTCACGTTAACGAAGATTAATACTCTTGGTTTATCAATTCTATAATTCTTGGGCATTACATTTCTCCCCCTCTTAGATCTGAGTTCGTCCTCGAACTCACAAGCAATCAATTCTGATATACCAGAAGAAATGTATAATAGAGTTTAACATCCAAACTCATCCCACTAACATCATTTTGAGGTATCTTTCTTCAATCAATCTCTGATTCTAATCTGGAATCAGAATTCACTAAGTATAATGTCAGAATACTTTACACAATGATTCTGACAGAATCAATCTCACATTACTGGTTATACAACATCCGTATATGCCCATCTATAGTTCATAACAAAGCAATACCAGCATTTGTTATCAAATTTGTTTATTCCAATCAAAGAAATCTACCATCATCAGCCTCATATACCAATCGTCATCATTCAACGTTGGTTTCTTAAATCTGTTCATTCTGAACTATCTTCCTCTTCTTTCGAATCTTCTTCAAAAGAAATCGGTAGTATTCACTGTATATTGTCTTGTCTATAACTATCTCATTACTCATCTGATAAACTGATAGCTATTGTCACGCAGTGATAATAAATCATATCAATTAGTGTTAACATTCAGCACTAAGGCTGTACCAAAATCTTTCAATACCTGAATAATATATTCTGACCGTCTGTCAATCTGTAAACCAATCTAAGGGAGAGCTTAGGATCTACTTTGTCACGAGTACCAATCAAACAAACTCAATCAAAAATCACAATCGGATACAATCTATCTCAATATTCGGATTACTCTGATCATTTCTTGACATCGATCTTCGTCCTTTGGTCCTGTTTATACATCATCTTGTACAAACTGATAGATATAGATTGAACAATCTGTCAATCACAATCATATCATATTTCAATCTGGAGAGAATGGCGGTAATTTCATTATAAAAGCCATAAAAATGCACTCCCATTTCTTTTCAGAAACATACATATCTATGATAATCTTCTGATTTTTGTCTTCATCTGTTGACAATTCGTACCGTTCAATACAATTTCTGCCAACATTTCAGTACAACTCTGTCACAACTGACTTAATCTGTCTATACCAAAACTGTCTGTTCGAATATCATACATTCTTAGTCACAAACATGACAACTGAAGTCACTACAGCGCATTCTGACACCATCTGTGATTTCAACTTCAAACTATTCGGCATAACAATCGGTTAATAATAAAAAGTAAAGAAAAATACCTACCTGGTATTCGGCTCTGATTATAAATATCAACTCTGTTATACAACTCTGAAACATTCTGATATCATGACACAATCAGTCTAATACAGACCACAAAATCACATATCTGTTTCTCTGACCGATACTCTGCTCTGATTATCGAAATACTGTTCTGACCACTCTGATCACGTTTCTGAACTGCTGAAATTCTCAAATTCATCTCTGATACAAGCTGAACTGTATATACTCTCAACGGTTCATAAAATCTGTATCAATACTGATTCAGAATAACATTAATCTATACTAATCTAATCAATATATAGGATTGTAAGTTCTAACAATACTATCGATTCTGACAAATCAATCAAATCTTCATGCCATTCTGATCAACTGCTATATATCATCTGCCAATATAATATGCTCCCCAACCAATACAAGATATCACGAATACTGATTTCGAACAATAACAATACACTGCAGATATAAAGCAATAATCGAATAAGAGAATCTGTCAAATCAGCCATAATACATTTCTGACAATTCTGACATTTCTGAAATTTCTGACCTTTCTAATATGGATATCCTATCTGTCACTGATTGCAATCTCAACTGTATCAAATTCAATCTGTATACTAACATCAGATCTCATTTACTCTGAATACAATCTGTTTCAAGCGGAATTCTTATCTGAATAATTTCTGTATACAATAATCCTACTTCTCAGAATATTCACTACAATCTTCAAATATTCAATTCTTTCAATTCGGTATGTATTATTCTGTATATTCAATATCATTCTGTATTGAATTTAACATACACACACTACCTGATCTACATTCAATTTCTGAAGTCTATCTTTTGAGATTACAACAAATCCAAAATCTCATCTGGGCAAACATCAGCCAACTCGTATATCACTGGCAAATCTGCCAATGCTAGGCTCGATCTCAGTAGATCTACTGAATACAGAAGGATGCAATCTGCTCCTTTCTGCATTAATCGAGTCACATATACAATACAGATATCAAAGGAATTCTAAATCTAACATCCTTATCGTGGTATTTCCACTGATCAGTCATTTACTTGTTCAGCATATGCATATTAATAATGCGTTCAAATCAGAAACACAAGTACATCACAATCTATTTCTATTTCATTCTCATCTCACTGTAGTATACAATATATACAGAAATTTCTGATATCATCATTTCCTCCACAAGAAAGGACATCACTACTACAGTACAAACAAACCCAACAGATACATCATATCTCCATGCTACCCCATCAAATGTAATCATATGAAATGCATTAGTATATATATCAATACATATGCATCATAATCATAAAAGAATAGTACCTGTTGTGCGTTCTGAAGCTACTTCTCAGTCGTGATTCTTTAACAATTCTGTTCCCTAAAATCTTCGGGAACTTCTTTGAGGACAAACTCTCGCAAAGTGTCCCGGCTGTTTACAGATATTGCATCTACTAAGTACTCCTTGACAGTGTTCTGTGGAATGTCTTCCTCCGCAAGTTCTGCAGTATACTCCAGTATAACTCGGACTGGAAACACTGGAGCTAGATGAACTACTCTGTCCACCTCCTAATTTCTTAAACTGTTTCTTTTCGATCTTCAATGGTTCTTTCTTTTTACCACTGCTACTGCCAATCTCAAATCTGAAAGGCAGTTGTTGTGGATTCGGTGCTGGAAGATCAAACGATGCTCCATGTTGTCCTATCAGAACTGTTTCTGCTCTTTTGGCTCTGTTCAATGTATCAGCAAAACTATTCGATTGCTTCACACTCACCAATGTACGTATTTCTGGATTCAATCCCTGAATGAACTGGCTAGACATTGCATCATCATTCCTAGCCACAAGAGGGGCAAAACGTAATAAGGTGAAGAACTGAGCCAAATACTCATCAATACTCATCTGATTCTGTCTCAGGTTTGCAAATTCTGAACTTCTATCCTGTCTGTACGATGTAGGGAAGAATCTTTGATAGAATTCAAATTTAAAAATCTTCCACGAAATCACTGAACGGTTTTGTTCTAAAGCTCCTTTGGTTAGTAACCACCATCTTCTTGCAGTCTCTTGCAATTGGTTCTCAATCAGGTTAACTCTACACTCATCTGTGAAACCAAGGAATTCAAACACCATTTCTGTCTCCTCAAGCCAATTCTCACAATCTACTGACGTCTCAGTTCCTTTCAGAATCGGCGGTTGAAACGACTGAAATCTCTTCATCTGCGTTTCTATCGGAGTCTCTAATACATCTATCTGTTCAGTCGAAGTACTGCCCCTTTCTGGAATTCTCCTAGGCGGTATATCTGAATATCAAACAGATTAGTACGCAATCTATACAATCTATCTCAGCCCTCTTCTGAACATATACCTCTGATATGGAATCGATTCTAATTCAAGCTTGGTATTTACATGCTGAAATCAATTCAGATATAATACAACATGTACTAGGGAAAGCGATAAGCCATGCTAGCACACATCATGTAAGTCAACATTGACCTAAATCTCATGCTAGCAATCACATGCAAGGAAGAAAATTCAATCTACCCCGCTCATTACCTTCTAACTCAATCTATAAATTCTATCAGTTCTGACTATCTCAGTCTAAAGGATCTATCGCTCTGATACCACCTGTTGTGGGGACCCGGGCTCTAACTCAATTCTTTTGGGATTTATTGGATCTTTGCTCGAAAATGTGGGTCAAATTTTTGCTTTTAACATGAACTCAAATGTATAATTAAAGCATAACATGTCTCTATATTAATTAAACAACATAATGTACATATAAGTCTGTCTAGTATAATCATACGCTAGTGTTTAAATACCAACTACAAATATCAGTAGTACAAGTCTAATAAGCAAACACTAGAACTCTTCAACGCCCGAGATCTCCACGCTATCATCAATATCTCATCCAGCTCGAGACCCAGATCCTGCCCCACCTGTTGCCATGCACATATACAGACACGACAACAGCCGGATAACTCCGGTGAGAACAAATCCCAGTATAAAACATGGTAAGCATGTATAGAGACAATCTAAATCACAAAACATGCTAGCATGCATATATTCAAAAGCAATAGATTTCATAATCTATGAAATCAAATCAAAATAAGCATGCAACCCAATTCAGATACACATGCAATTTAAATCAAGTCATATAAACATGCTGTCATGACTGAAAGCAATAAACATGGGTTTCATAGTCTCTGAAACTACATTCATAATCACATGCAGTTCTAGTCAAATCATGTTTAGACTCGACTCAATTATATCTCTAGGGATCCCGGGGTGAATAAGACGTCACTGTCTGTCACCTACCCTCCCAATCGGGGTGACGTACGTCTTACTCCTAGACTTCGGTCATATCTGTATCGAATAATCTACAATAGGAGGGTGTCTGCTCCTATGTAACGATACACCGAACGTCTAGAAATCTGACTATCTGTCAAACTTTCCTATCTCAAATGCAATGTATAACAATCTGTAAACAAAGCATGTCCATTTCAAAGGATTTGAATATAAAGTCTATAAACAAATCACAATTATATCAAAAGATAAACAATAATCAAGTATGTGATTTTATTGGGAAACTCAAATGAGATCTGATTTGAGTTATATTTTCCCAGATATCACATGAATTATACCTTTGTCGTCCCGGTCTGACGAAGACGAAGTCTCGAAGTCAAATCTGTCCATATCCAATCTGAAAGACAATATCGAATACATAATATCAATGACTAACTCAGTTCACAATCTGTTCTGATCAATACTCAATTCAGTACATAATCTGATCAATATCTGAACACTATACAATCTGACTCATATCAATGATATCACAATATAATCGAATTCATATCTGAATCTGAACAATCTAATTTAACTGATGTTTCGACGGCATAACAATACTGTCTCGATAATCCCGTCAGTCTAAACATCACAGATATAATATCAGACTTCGTAATCAATAATAATATCAGTCATAATCTCGATAACAATACAAATCTGACATGAAATCTCAGTCAAATCAACTCTGAAATTCATAACAAATACAGAAACAATCTGTTCTTCAATCTGACTTCGATTATACAATATTTACGGTAGCATAAACGTCATATCTGATTCATATTCAATTTTGACAACATCATATTACAAAACATCTCAAAACGTAATAAAACTTACGTCCTTGTGTAGCTCGAGTCGAGAGGAGTTCGATACTGCGTTCGGATTCGAATTCTGATGCACGGATTCTTCGAAATCACAAATCTAAAAGGCGTAAGGATTTTTCCTCTCCAACCTTCGACCCTTTTTCTGAAATTCTGAGAGAAACCACGTGTAACTATCATATATACTGCATGCAACCGAATAAAACGTGGCATAGTTTTTCTTGTAGCACGTAAGACCGCGGGTGCGGTCTTCATCTTACCGCGGGTGCGGTGTGTGCACCGCGGGTGCGGTCTGACTAGCACCGCGGGTGCGGTGCTGCTACGGAATTTCTTGCCAACTTACTGTCCATGCACCGCGGGTGCGGTGATGTCTGGCACCGCGGGTGCGGTGATGCTTCGGCCTTTCTTGCAAAACTCCACAATTGCATGACCGCGGGTGCACTCCTGTTCTGGGCGCAGGTGCGGTCTTGCAAAATCCAATTCCTCATGTCTTTTCTTCCCTCATTGCCTGTCATGCATTCTCATATCTTCCGAGTCTCACGTTAACGAAGATTAATACTCTTGGTTTATCAATTATATAATTCTTGGGCATTACAAGATAGCTTATCAGTAGCTGCTGCTCTAGTAAAACTAAACCAGTAGAAAAAGGGATAACTATACAAACCAGTAGAGAACGCTTTCTAACGTTGCTATCTTAATTGTTACCGTTAAAGTGTTCCTAGTACCAGTATTAATTGCAGCATTAAATACTATACGGAGTCATTTAATGCATATTACCAAATTGAGTATAAAACAAGACTGATTGTTTTATAGCTTTTCTGCAGGAACCTATTTCGGTAATAAAGCTGATTGTATCAGTTATCTGAAGACTTCTCTGATTATGAACGTTGAACTCAGTCGATTATATATACTTGGATCAAATCCTTGTTCGACACGACACTTCGCATAATATCATTTTCAAGGAACAAAGCTAATCTCTTATCAGACAAATATCAGTTTTCCTTGAGCATTGTTAAAAAGTTCAACACAAAGAAAAGTAGCACACGCTTCATAGCTTTTATCTGATCTTATTAAAGATCATCTTGTGCTACTAATTCTTACACTCTTCACAATCTTTACTGCATTAATATTTTATCAGAAGAGTCTGTAATCTGAAAAGAGTCTTTTCAAAACTTTGTGTTCCGCATTTTTGTAAGTTGAGAAACTAAGAGTTTCAGTAGGCTGAGGTGTAAGTCCTTCTGAAGTGGGTGTGTAC
Source organism: Primulina eburnea (assembly GCF_022965805.1). Taxonomy (NCBI): domain Eukaryota; kingdom Viridiplantae; phylum Streptophyta; class Magnoliopsida; order Lamiales; family Gesneriaceae; genus Primulina; species Primulina eburnea. The sequence continues at coordinate 297,142 of NC_133115.1, read as the reverse complement.
AAGTGTTGTACTGTAATATCCAAAGTCTTTTAGTTATACCTTCTGGAAACAGGAGAAGGGGAGACGTAGAAGAGTTTATCTTCGAACTTCCATAAACAACTGTTGTCTACTGCTTTATTGTTTTTCAACTACTTCATCAGATTGTTTCCGCACGTTCTACTGTAATCAGGTGAAAGTATTCTCACAAGATCGACTACTATCCTTAACAGGATTCTAGTACCTCATCCATACGAAAAACGAGTAGAGTTTATTCACCCCCCTCTAAACTCAACTTCGATCCTCAACAATAAGACTGTAAATGAATCGAATCGAATCGAATCGAATTTTAAAAAATTTTCAGTATTCGAGCTCGAGCTCGAATCCGAATAAACATATTCGAAGCTCGATTCGAAACTCGAACTTTTATTATTTTCGATTCGAACTCGATTCGAACTGAGGCTCGAGTTCGAATTCGATTCGAACTTTTCAAATAATATATATATATATATATATATATATATATATATATATATAATAGTATTAAGTACATATATATATATATATATATATATATATATAGTACATATATATATATATATATTATATATATATATATGTACTATATATATATGTACTATATATATATACTTAATAATATTTATTTGTTTTTAAAATATAATGCTAAGGTTCGCGAATAGTTCGCAAATAATCGAACAATATAATTTTAGCTCGAATTCGATTCGAAAAATATTCGAACATGTTCGAGTTCCGAAAATTCGAACCAAATATTCTTCGAACTGGCTCGAAAATTTCGTAAACGTGTTCGGTTCGTTTACACCCCTATTCCAAAATAAACATTATTTATAATTTTAAAAAATAACTCCTTTACAATACTTTATTACCATAAACAAATGATATTTAAAAGTTTGAAATATGATAACGCACATCACTATCCAAAAAATCAGTGTCTATAATATTATTAAAATATATATGTTTTTATTTCGTTAATTTGTGAAAAATATCTTTATAAATATTTAAATTAAGATTCAGTATATAACTATAATTTTTTAAGAAATAATACCTGACATATTCAAATAATCGGATACGAGTACTACTAAATCTTAACAAATTATGGTTATGTACTGAATCTTGATTCAAACATTGATATATCTCACAAATTTACCATTTTTATTTCATAATATCTTTAAAAAAAATCCCGAAGCGGGTGAGATCCTTGCATGCTTGGAAGGGGTATTTTTTCTATGGGTGTCAAAATCAGACACGAACCATCAACTCTACACGGTTCAACCAGAAAAAATCAGGTTTGAGTTTGGGGTTTTCGAGTTCGGGTCAGATCGGATTGAACTCGATAGCTGACCAAAAAAAAAATGATCGGGTTGGGATGAGTTTGGGTAAACGCGAAATTTTAAAAAAAAATTAAAAAAATATAACTAATAAATATTGCCTATATTTTTATATATTGTATTTCTGAAAAAAAATTATTGTATATTTATATTATAAATTTTCATAATTTAATATTTATTTTGAATTTTTTTATTTTTTAAACAATTCTTTATTTGATTTAATAAATAAACTTTATTTTTCTAGAATTTGATTTTTAAATTTAAATAATATAGATGTGAGTGATATTTTATTATTATTATGTGTTTAAATTAAAATATCAATACTATGTTTTTGAATTTTACTTAATTTTTTTTAAAATAATTTATAAAAAATTTAAAATCAGGTTATACGGGTTGATCGGGTTGATTCGAGTTCAGTTTCGGGTTGGCTCGGGTTTGGGTTGGGTTCGAGGTGAGCAATTTTTGAATAGTATTATTGCTCAACCCGACTCAACCGACCCAACCCGTCCGAATTGGCACTCGTATTTTTATTTTATTTTATTTTATTTTTTAAAAGACAAAAACTTATGTGAGACGGTCTCACGGGTCATATTTGTGAGACGAGTCTCTTATTTGCATCATCCATGAAAAAGTATTATCTTTTATGCTAAGAGTATTACTTTTTATTGTGAATATGAGTAGGGTTGACCCATCTCACAGATTAAGCTCCGTGAGACGGTCTCACATTAGACACACTCATTTTAAAAATGATCTGATCAAATATATTATCTATTTATATTATCATTGTAATAAATATAATTATTAATACCCAATACTTGATTTTCTCCTCTTATTATGTTCATTGTGGGCTTCACTCGTAGCTCAAATGAATAAAATCACATGGAAAGCTAAAATAGAATACAATTTGGTATAATCAATATTTGATTATTCACCCTGTGTATGTTTCCCATCGGGTAGGTTCTCGTATTTCTCCGTCAAATCCAACTACCAAAACCATGGATCTTCGTCCCAGGAAGAAACGACCCTTTTCTGGCTTCACAAAAGCTGAGGTATTTTCCCCAGTCTTAATACTCACCAATCAATTTTGATGTTTTTTTTTGCGGGTTTGTGAAATTACACGATTGTTCACGCATCAATTCTGTTAAATGAGTGGCACGGCACGTAAATGGGAGAGCAGAGATTGAAGATTCTTGGGATTTTTGAATGGTATTTGGGTGGAATTTTACTATTGATTTGGTGGGTGTTGCTTGAAGAAATACCGCAAAATGATTACTGCTGTCTGAGTGCCGGTTAATATAATATGCTCATGACTTTTGAGCAGCAGTAATTCTAGACTTCCAGTGTTTGTAAACTTATCTTTTGTCATTAATCCACCAGCTTGCAAGAATGGAGCAATTTCTTTATGAATCTAAAGAACAATCTCTGGACGAGGGGTGCTATAAAAAATTGGCTAGAGTCTTCAAGTATGCTTCTTAGAGTACATTAACTGCAAAAGTTTTTAATCTTTAGCTGTTGCTTAAAGGTCGTCTAATTAAAACATATTGAAATAACTTCAAATTCTTCACATTATGTTTGCAGCCGATCTAGTGGTCGTGCTGGGAAACCTCTTTTGAAGTGGACCGAGGTTCTATTTTATCCCTTTCGATGATCATCACTTCATTCCCTGTTATTTGATGGCTGTTTTGGACATTCATGGTGCTGTTGATGGATTTCAGGTTCAAAGTTGGTATCAGAAGAATCAACAAAAAAGGAGCTCTCGAGAGACCTCCTTGTTCGCAGCCAAAAGGTCTCCTGCTGACCCAGAAGGTCATTCTTCTCATAAAGCACCTGAAAATCCAAAGATGCCTGAAGGTGCATTTGCCTATGTGCCCTTCAAACTAGTGGATTCATTTGACATCTGTTTGTTTAGCTGTGATAATATATTATTTTGTTCAGATATGATAATGCAATAGAATGTTTTTGAGAAGTGGTGAAAAGGTATGCTGAAGGTCATAATTATATTGGGAAAATAAAATGGATGAAATTATATTTTTAAAAATTGGAATGACAATGATGAGATGGTGTTTGGTTTCATTTTAGAAAAAGGGAATTGGTTTTCCAAATCGAAACCAAACAAAGTGTTGGGCTGCTGAAGATTTTCTACATTACGAATTGGGAAGTGCGGCAATAGAAATGGGTTGGAGCGAGTAACTATAGTGCATAGGTAGTAACTAACTGGTAAATCAACCAATTTGATGATATAAAGACTGTCCGGTGTCCAAAAAATTAATTTAAATTGAAGATAGAGTTGTATTCCCGGTATTGTGATTGCTTGTGAACTTAAACATAGGTTTGGGTTTTTGTGGGTTGATTACTGTTCAAAGGATTCGAGCCCTGAGAAATTTTAAGCGATGGCAGGTGAGAAGGATCAAGAACTATCTAGGTTGGAATTCGAAGCAAGGTCATCAAAAGATGGGGCATGGTAAGTCGACTATATCAAGAGTTCAAAGAGAGCTATTGTTTTTGCTATTTGCACTCATTTAACTTCATCTGTAACGTTCAATTCTTATTTCCAACGGCTGTACAATAAATTTTTTATTGAACCCACTTACAATAACAACAGGAGTAGTATTATACAGCAGGCCTGACAGTTTTGCAGTCAAACAACTATCACAATTCTCAACTGAGTATCACTTCTAAGTTTTTTGGTTCAATTCTGTGTTGCAGGTACGATGTTAATACTTTTCTCGCTCATCGATTTCTCAGTTCTGGTGATATTGTGAGTAATATAATTTTGCCACTACAGATGATTATTATGTTGTAAATGCATGTCATCAGCAAGGTGTCTATGAAGCAAAGCTTTCAATAGCGTGTTTTGAACTATTGATTTTGCACATATTCATGAATAGAATGCTAGTTTGGAACTTGGTTCAGATACTCGATAAACTACTGAACATAATTTCCTGTTAAATCATGTACTTGAGGTAATATTGATTTAAATAGCACACAAATGGAGGGAAAAAAGGTTTATCGACGCTTCTAGTTTGACAGATTAAGTTCATTGCAGGAAGTTCGTGTGAGATATGTTGGGTTTGGAGCTGAGGAGGATGAATGGGTAAACACTAGAACTGCTGTGCGCCTACGTTCTATTCCATTGGAGCACTCAGAATGCCATAAAGTGAAGGTTGGAGATGTTGTGGTATGCTTCCAGGTACCGTTTGAGACACATATAATACTGGGAAATAAAGCATATTTCTCAACTATTGTAGAATGTGTACACTGTATGATGAGTTTCATTAGTGTTTTCGTGACGTTATAAAAACATGATTTAACTAAATGGCAGTGAAGCTTAGTAGAAAGCTGCAGGTAGATTTTGCGACCCTTCAAAGAAAACCAATGAGAAGAAATGAGAGTGATTGCAAATTGTTTTTGATGAATATAACATGACATTTTACGTAGTTTTTTGAGTTATACATGACATATTAGTACATCAGCTGTATCCGCTATAATTTCAAGGATTGGGGTTCGAATGTGTATAACATGTTTACATTACATTCTTCTAATCAGGAGAGACAAGACCAGGCCAGATACTATGATGCCCACATCGTCGAGATTCAAAGGCGACTGCATGATATCAGGGGTTGCAGATGTCTTTTCTTGATCAAATATGATCATGATAATAGCGAGGTAAATGACATATACTCTAATTGACTCCAAATCATGCTCTATCTGATCTGCTTTAAGTTTCTATTTTGTTAGGACAAAGTGCGTTTGAGGAGGTTATGCTACCGGCCAAACACAATAAATAGCTCAATACAAATAGGTCTCAGAAGTGGTGCTGTGGATTGATATATTTGGGTAATGAAAAATATGCTTAGGGTTGTTAAATCTCGTGGGCACCGGTTTTTGTGAATGTGTATGGACATTTAGCATCGGATTATGCTTGATAGTATTACATATCTACATGGGTTTTTACTTTTTAGAAGTGTTGCGTCAAATTGGTCGAACCTTCTTATGAAACCTAATTTCTTGTGGAATACTTGCTATTGAGGATTTGTTTTAGGTAGAACCACTGGGATAGCATCTGAGATATCTTGATCTACGATTATATATATGCGTGTTCGTACAGCTTTTTCACCCCAACCACATGAATATGATATGATTTAAGATTAGTACGTCTATGTAAATAGTAAATTCCTTGTACGTATATATATATCGGGGTTAAAAGTATAAATACACTTGAATGCCATTTATATAAATTGGTGCCATGCATTATTACTTGCACATGCACCACTATGTATCTTTAAGCATTTGCTCTCTCGTGTGATTCCACCAAGTCTACAATAAGAACTTAAATATTTTCATTAATGCCGATCGAGTCTAGCTAGAGGATGGAACATACACACACATACACACACACTCTCATATATTTTTTGGGGGGAATAAAGTGGCCCTTTTGTTTAATGAGTTTCTTGGAAAGAGATGTACTGCTACTACTCTACTATACATTATAATTAATAATCATTAATTAAGGTGGCTCGCTCATTTATGTTAAGTGGGCAATATCGATTAATTCCCACTATTCGACTCACAACTAACCATGCACCAACGAGATTCATTGTTTGCACATTATTATTATTATTATTATTATTATTATTATTATTATTATTATTATTATTTTTTAAAAAAAAGATTCTATTGCATGAGAGTTTAATTAAGATCTTATTGGGAGCATGCTCTTTTCCTTGATATTTGATGCATAACTTAGAAGTTCCCTTCATTAGTGTAAGATATTATCTATGTCCCAATTCTATAAACTTCATTTATTTTTAAGTTGTTGTAAATATATAATCTATTTTCTATATTTAACAGTATTTTTGTTCTTTTTTGTACTGATATATTCCTATTAACTAAGTTTTGAAAACGCGCAATTGTATTTAAGGGGATTTTCTTTTCCTTTTTTTTTCAGAGTTAAAACCATTTTTTGAAACAAAAAAAATTCTCTCATCTTCATTAAAAGCAAGAAAAAGACACCAAATTATCTTCGCTTTCCCTGTTGCCCATCGGAAACATTTGCTTTTCCCTTTAGTATTAGCATCTCAATTTTTGTTTCCTGGCCATTTCAATCTTGAATCTTCGATTTAATTCCTTACTTTTTCCCTTTTTCGTTTTTCATTTTTTTTAAATAAAAAATATATATGATATAACAATTTCTATTCTCCAAAGAGTTGTTCATCGAATAAAAAATATAGCACAAAACAGAGGATTATATGGCCATTTGATCTATTGCAGTAACTCCTAAGTTGAACATAACATATCTATTCTATCTATCTATATCTATATAAATCTACGAATTGAATTGTGATTTTACTCTATTGTCCTCATTAATTAGTTGTCATCATTAAATTTGTATCATTCTCTTCCTCATCTTTAATTGATTATCCTTGTATTTATTTACTCATCTTTAATTGATTATCCTTGTATTATTGATATCTTATTATTAATTAACTCTTTCACTCATTTCCATGCATGTACACTTTCTCTTTCACTCACTTTTATATATACATATTTGACCACCTCATTTTTATCATCAACTTGTTGCACACCATCAAATAATTGTTAAACATCTCAACTTCTTTTTCACCCAAAAAAAAAAAAAAATCCAGTGACATATGTTATAGTACCTATAGTTATTTGTATTCTGAAATTTACAATCACAACCATACTCATGTATTTTACCATCAAATTAATCTTTCTCTGAGAAGTGCTTGGTAGGCTTGTTTGAATATTCTGATTCAATTCTTTGGTGGAATATTGATAGGATAGATTCATGTTTTATTTCACAATGCTTATATCATGTTTTCTACATGTTTGATCGATTATGGTCACTTGGAAGTTGGAAGCAGTATGTATTTTGACTCTGTATACCACACTTCGTTGATTTTTTTCAGCGACAATTTATTAAAAAACTTTGTTAGTTGATGGAAATGACAATTTAAAAATTAGAATAGTAGTTTGATTTCTGAAGTTGAAAACTTACATACACATATGATATTAAAGTTGTGTGTTTTAAAAATAGATATCTTCTGTTCATATGATTTTTATCATTGGAACAATCTACTCCAAAAACGATGTCATCTTCATTAATTGAAATCTTACACCGATGATTTATTATTGTATCTTTTTATATAAAACTGCATAACACAAATTATCATAAATTTTATTTTGTTCTTTTAATATTTCTTTAAAAATTCCCGAATTATATATACACTCCACAATAATTACATAAAATTGGAAAAAAAACAATAATTAGTTTATTTAATCAATTTGATTAAAATACTACTTTAACCATTTTTTCATAAAAAGCGTTCAATTATAATTTGATAATTAACGTTTCTACAAGAAAATATCAACTAAATCATATCGACCAAATTATTTTCCCCTCAACAAATTTGATGTTCGAACTAATTTATAATATTTTTATTTAACATAGAGTACGATCATTTAAAATTATCTTATATTACCATTTTTTTGTCTCATAAACGTTGTCAAATTAATCTTTCTCTGAGAAGTGCTTGGTAGGCTTGTTTGAATATTCTGATTCAATTCTTTGGTGGAATATTGATATGATAGATTCATGTTTTATTTCACAATGCTTATATTATGTTTTCTACATGTTTGATCGATTATGGTCACTTGGAAGTTGGAAGCAGTATGCATTTTGACTCTGTATACCACACTTCGTTGATTTTTTTCAGCGACAATTTATTAAAAAACTTTGTTAGTTGATGGAAATGACAATTTAAAAATTAGAATAGTAGTTTGATTTCTGAAGTTGAAAACTTACATACACATATGATATTAAAGTTGTGTGTTTTAAAAATAGATATCTTCTGTTCATATGATTTTTATCATTGGAACAATCTACTCCAAAAACGATGTCATCTTCATTAATTGAAATCTTACACCGATGATTTATTATTGTATCTTTTTATATAAAACTGCATAACACAAATTATCATAAATTTTATTTTGTTCTTTTAATATTTCTTTAAAAATTCCCGAATTATATATACACTCCACAATAATTACATAAAATTGGAAAAAAACAATAATTAGTTTATTTAATCAATTTGATTAAAATACTACTTTAACCATTTTTTCATAAAAAACGTTCAATTATAATTTGATAATTAACGTTTCTACAAGAAAATATCAACTAAATCATATCGACCAAATTATTTTCCCCTCAACAAATTTGATGTTCAAACTAATTTATAATATTTTTATTTAACATAGAGTACGATCATTTAAAATTATCTTATATTACCATTTTCTTGTCTCATAAAAGTTGAACCAGTGTTAAAAAATTAATAATTGATTCTTCATTTAATTATCTTACATATAAATTAATTTATGTATGAAGCACAAAAAGTGATAAAAAAATTTAAATTTTGAGTTAGCAAAAAAAATTCTATGTGAAAATATTTTAGGTGCAACATATTTATTTTTTGTTTTCATTATAAAAACCAGATACGACATAGTTCAAAATGTATCAACATATAACTGATTTGATATAGGGGTGTTGACTTTTAATGTGACTCGAAAAAACCATAAATCCAAACTGAAAAAGTTGAAAAGAAATTGAACTAAAATGAGATACAAATCATTTTTTTTATTCGTATATAAATATTAAAAATAAAGTTTATTTTGTTCAAATAGAGATATATTTGTCAAAACTAAACCAACAAAATAATAAAATTTAACTAGATAATAAATAATTTCATTTTATTTTTGTAATATCATATATTTCATATGAAAATAATTAGCCTTTATATTTATTTTTTGTTTTTGATAATTATTAGCTTTTATATTTCTAAGTTTTACCATAACTAAAATATATATATATATATATCGCAAAATGATGTAAAAAAACATAATTCCACAATCAGAGTAATAAAAAAATATTATTTCTATAGGCTCATTTCTTTAACTTTGAAAAAAAATTAAAACAGATATATATATATATATATATATATATAAGTTTACTTTTGCCTCAAGTTTAATATTCATACTCACGTATTTTACCATCAAATTAATCTTGATTACTTTTTTTTTTTTTTTTTTTTGCAAGATACAATGATTCATGGATTGATTTTCTCAAATGTCAATGAATATTTTCGCAAGTTATTGGAAACCAATAAGTGGTATACAATACACAACCCTCGTATCAAATGCATAGACTACATATATTCAAATGTCAACCCCAAATTTGACCTGAATATACAAAAAAATACCATAGTTTCAGAGCTAACTCGGATGGTAAAGATGCCACACCTAACATGCATATAAATTCAAGGGATTTGACGAACTCGCCAATATCATGAATGCAAAAAAAGTTCTGCGTAAGTTCCCTTATCTTGAATAAATAATTTTTCCAACTGAAAATAGAAGTCATATTTATATTTATAACACCAATGAAATGTGTACATATGTGATCGGTATTACGGTATACCAAATAAAGTCATGCCATTAAGAAATTTCACCAGACCAGATAAAACAGAAGGTCAAATGAGACAATTTATGCTTCTCAACATGAGGTAAATTTTAATAAAAAAAAATGCCACATATAAACATGCATACATATAAATTATTTTGTTTAGAATGGAAACTATTTTCGTCACTATGTGGGACGACTTGTCAATACACGAAGGGCAATTGATGAAGCGCATTGAGTTTGAACATCCTATTGTTGAATTTTCCAATCTGACTATGCAAATATTTCTCAATATGTTATAAAACAAACTTTTTTCTTCATTTCAAATTTTTTTTTTAGCAAAAATGACTAATGTGTGATGTAAATCGAAAAAATGAAACAGATGCACAATATTTACAAACTACGCCTACAACTGCAATGATTCTCAACCCACTATGTGATATCACCAAAGAAATACAAACATGGTACATATTTCTGAATTTCTAACTCTTCGTATTTGTGAGTTATGCATTTCATTGTATAAATTGTATGAACTTACTTATTTATTCACAAATATTATTCTAGCGTGACAACTTTCTTTTTAAATATATAAAATGATAATAGAAACTAGATAAAAACACTGGAAATTTTGTTTATTATAATATATGAATGATTAAAGACTATTAGTTATAATAAATTTGTATGCAGACAAAAAACAAGACAAGTTAAAAGAAATTTGGGTTACGAAGACACTCACAGACGTCAAACAAGTGACATTAGATAATGTAACAAAAAACCGAGCTATGTTGACGGAGGTAATGCATTTACTGTTTATGAATCTTAATAGTTTTAATTACTAAAATGATACAAAACAAAAACCAGATAATTTGCACATGCTAAATATTAAAAGTTTTAACAACTAACATTCAAACTAACCAAGAATCGAAATGCTTCTTATTTTTACATAGAACAACTACTATTTGATACGGAGCAAGATAAAGGAAATCGAAAACAAAGCTACTCCATGGTATGAAGTATGTGATCATTGTGTTCAAGCTGCTACAAAAACAAACAACAAAGCAAGTTGTGGAAATTGAATCAACTATCCAATTAAGATCATTCCAAGATAATAAAAAATACTAATACTCAACCCAAGTTTTAGATCACGGTAAAAAAAGAAGAGATGATCGCTACTTTATTTCTTTATGTTGCAGGTATAGAATAACAATCACAATTGATGAGAATGAGACGGTAAGAATAACATTTATTTGGAAAAATTGCAACATCTTTTGTTGGATGTTCTATTGAAGATTTCATTCAAATTCATGATCAAGTACAAAAAAAACAAAAAAATGATTTTATATCTACATAAATAGAATATTTAGATTTTCAATCGAACAATAAAAATTTTCAATGCAAGATTTACCAAATAACCCATATAAAGATTTGCTAATTAAGTCAACCAAGCTCCAAGCTCCACACATTCTTGTTCAAGTTAGATAATTCAGTAGAAATACGTGATGTAGTGCTAAAGAATAAAGATTGTGGCAAAAAGCTATTGAGATACATGACAATTATCCAACAACAAATGTCAATATCAGGAAACGGTGATCTCAAAAGATTATCAAGCAAACTAAACAAAGCAATGTACCGCCAAAGGTAGAAAAGTCAAATGAATTTAAGCATCAACAGAAACATAAAGATCCATGAAGATGAAATAGAGATTCGAGCTGACGAACCAATTGTCGTCTACAAAAAAAAAGCTAGGAAGATAAAAATCGATGGGTACAAAAAGATTTCAGGGAGTCTTCAAATCAAAGACAAGAAAATGTGATGATTTTATTTGTTACCAAATAATTATTTATCAATCTATTAATAGTTATTTTTTTTGCAAAAATATTTCGACATATTTAAATAAGATTATCATATACAAATTATCTCTATTTCTCTACGTGCAATGCACGTGCATTTATCTAGTATATATATATATATATATATATATATATATATATATATATATATATATATATATATGATTTTATATGAGGGCTGTTACCCTGCACCCTTAACACAACACAGAAAAGTGAGGTTCAACTGAAGGCAAATCTGGAGATCTCGTGCAAGGTTTTTCCGTGCGCCTCAAATCCGAAGGTAAATCGATGTACGACAGTTCATCGCCGCTGTTTTCTTCCATTCTATAATATGAAATGAACAAAATTAATTTTGGTTAAATATTTAAATTCCTTTTTATTCATTAAAATTGTGAGGTTTCAAGCAAACTGTGATTTTGAGGCGCACAGAAAATTTTTTATTTGAGCCGCACTTACATTCACACATACATCGAACCAAATTTTTATTTCTAACAACTTCGATTTACATTCACGCACATATTTTTATACCCGAGGTTTTCTAACACATTCACACACAAATTCTACCGGGAGTGAGAAATTTTCCGACAAAATCGAGTTACCTTCGGATTTGAGGCGCACGGAAAAACCTTGCACGAGATCTCCAGATTTGCCTTCAGTGGAACCTCACTTTTCTGTGTTGTGTTTCTCTCAAACTTTTCTGTGTTGTGGGGCGGTAGGTTGGACGGGAGAATCGATTTTGTGAACGCCCCTCTGTCGCACTCTGTCCGGTTCTTTTTTTTAAAAAAAAACTAAAAAAACGTTTAGCGACGGTTTTTAATACTCCGTCGCCAATTTTTTAGTTTTTTTTTTAAAAAAAGAAAATGCACACGTGGGCGCCAGCTCAGCTGTCGCCCACGGAACGCTCACCAAGGGGTGAGCAGCGTAACATTTTCGTATATATATATATATATATATATATATATATATATATATAAGCATTCGATCACTTTATACCTTGGGATCGAATCTGTCCGTTTGTTTTCATTTCAAATCTTGCTTTCTCCACACATTTGTTTCACATCATCATCATCAAACTCCAGAACTTGGAAAGAGACCAAAGTATATTTTGATTTGATAGAAAGTATACCTTAAAATTTTTTGGAGACAATTTATTTCAAGTTAAAAGTAACAAAACCAAAGACGTAATTATCGAATCAAACGACTGACACCAGAACGTTTTGTGGCGTCCAAACGAGTAGTTTCATAGACGGGGAGTTCTTCACAAAATCTGTCAATTCCAAACATGTTCAAATGATCGAGCTCGAATAAGTCTGAGCTCGAGTCGCTGAGTACTCCGTCGTCATCTTCGGTTTTTGTAAACTTGGAAGAAGATTTAATGTGAAATCCCCTCAAAGCATCGTGTGCTTTTCCCTCCCTTAAGCTGGATTTCAACTCTGCTGAAGCATTTGGTTGTGGCAATGGAGGCCTTCTAAATTTATCAGAAATTTCAAGATATATACATTTATGCCCACAAGCACCTGAGTCTTCATTAACAATCGGATTCAATCTCACCGTTCTCCCATTCCCATTTCTCGACATGCCACTTAAACACGATCTTGTCGCCGATAAACAATCTGGATCAAGTTTTTTGCCCTTCTTCCCATTTGTGTTGTGGAAAAGAGAGTTGAGAAAGCTGGTGAGACGCCCTCCCGGGGAAATAGGTTGCTTCACTTTCCTGAAATTGGCATATATCTTCGAGGCCCTTGATTTGAACTTGATCATATCATCATCTTCGCTTTTGTTAGTCTGGTTCTCAAGAAAGCCAGCAGTTCTAATTGGTTTAGGCCTTGTTTTGCTGGATAAACATGAAACTCTACCCATGAATTCTGTGTCGGATGATGAAAGTGCACCAGAACTGTAGGAAGAACTCGAACTGAAGAACAAGAAATCGTCGTCTTCTGGGAACAATGTCGGCCTTCTCTTAACTGTGACCATTTCTTCATCATAATCATCTGTGCTGCAGGTCTTCACAAACCTGAAACCATTTTGCGACATCTTGGCTTCTTTCTTGGGCTTGAAATCTTCCGCATTCGCGTCGATGGAGCTGTAGATTTGGTCGAGAAGAGTGGAGGAAAAAGATGGATTGTTCTTGGAATGTCTCCTTGATTTGTAGTTCTCTTCCCCACTACTATTATACATTTTTGTGAATTTTGTTCTCAAGAGAAATGAAAGAAATGGTTGGCTCTATATATATTTGTGTGTGTAGGTGCTATGCAAGCCAAATTGTAGTTGAAGTTTTATTAACTAACATAAATATTTTTTATTTTAATAATATTTTATGATTTTATCCAAATAAGAGATTTACTTATCAGTATATCAATATAAGTTGCATAGATAAAAACCTTAAATCTACTTTAGTAGCACAATGTCAATTTCGCAAGGTTGTTCATGAAATTCATTATGCATGTACTGTATATTCTAAATATGTCCCTATTTGATTCAGCCGCTTAAAGTAAGGATAAAGGTCGCTCGAACTCGAGACTAGTATTTGTGATGTAAACGTTATGTTATATTGATAAGGGCATGGAGATGTCCATCCATACATATGAGTGTTCATGGGATGGATCATTGAACAACCATCCATTGGATTTTCAAGTGGTTATCACTTATCAAGTTGAATAGTTTGCGGTTATGATTGTACATCATTAGTCATTTGAGTCGGGACAACATAGATGCTCAACGTACTAAGGCTGCACTCTGACTCGTCTATCGACTCGAGGAGGATAATTAGGTGGCAAGATTGAGTATAGTCCCGACATATGTATGAGCCAATACATTGTAATCGAGGATTGACCGTTCACCTGTGTGTTTGAATATCCTATGTGATTTGATGAGTTAATAATGCAAAGAATATCTGGTCAGAGTAAGATATGTACTTTAGGGAAGATGGTTATCTAGTTGCGTATCTGATGCCACTATTATTAATCAAAGATACATCACATAATTATCTAATTCATTTGCAACGCTCGATATATCAATGATTGCAGATTTGATCGAGATATATGTGTTGAAGAGACCGTACTGTATACTAACTGTAACATATTGGTTATTGAAAGACTATTATTGATATCTAATGGATCATAGGGTGATGCTACAAGATGATCTTATCATGATATGATGAGTGTTATCAAACTCGAGTTCTTACATTCTTGTGATCAAAGGGTTGATGCATGGAATGAGGTGAACAAGGGTAAGCCCACATAAGAAACAAGTGTTGTTTCGAATCACATGAGTTGTGAATCCACAACTAGTTATATCCCTAAACTATTGAGGGTCACACAAATATTAAAATTTACATTCTCATTGAGATAATCAAATTCAAAGAGTTTGAATTTGACGACTTTTGTTTTATGGGGATCAAAAGTATTGTTTATAAATGAATTTATAAGTAGATTTCATTATTGGGAGTTATGAAAGTTAGATTAACTGGTAATTAAATGAGGATACTGCAACTGCCAAATTCAGTGAAGGAGTTCACAAAATAAGAAGCAGTAAAAAATGAATTAGTGAAAATTTTTGTTTTTCAAAATTTTCAATTTCTATTATATGAACGAGATTTGTACCATCATCACATCAGCATTGTCCGATCATCGATCAGAGTTACAATTAGTTCACAATGATTTAATTAGTGAATTTAGAATATTCTAATTAAATAATAATTGACTAGTAGTGATTACCATGGAAATGGGTTTAGAATTAATTAATTAATTGATTAATTAAATATGGTTATTTAATTATATTATATCATGTATTATCAATAGTTGATAATTATTTAATTATGTCTGGTATTTTCAAGAGTGAAAAATATAATATGAGAATTTTAAATAATGAGAATTATTAAATTCTTATTCAAGTAAAATCCTGGTGGGATGGAGATATTGAGTTTATTAAATATATATTTTCAAAAGTTGATAAAAAAAACAAGACAAATAACACACAACAACAGTTTGAAATCTTTCTCTTCATACACAAATCTCAACCACCAGCCTTTGGAGGAACTCATGTCCTATCATCACCACAACACTGCCATTGTCCTTTGCATGTCATCGTGACGCCGCATTGACGCCTGTCCTCTGGTGATTATTCTCAACGTGAAAATTTCATTAAGAATTCTAGTGCGATCTTGATGAGGAACACAGTTTCTGATCGTAGACCTAATTCGGAGAATTGAAAAAGATGTTTATTCCAGTAGATCATTTGTAGAGATATACAAAAAGGGTTATTACCGCCTAAACAATAGGATAGTTGGAGTCAACGTTTATAACACAAAGGTAAATTAAACTAAACACACTACGAATATTTAATTGAATCATATGACGCTCAAAGGAGTTTTGATAGTCAAAACAGAAAATTTAAACTTATGTTGCTCATTGGGTGTGAGAAAATGGTACTCCAATAATGGTATCAGATACAATGTTTCTCTATATCATATGGTCAGTTGTTTATTATTTAAATCATGTTGAGTAACTTATTTCTAATAGCTTAAAATAATCTTTCAAAAAATTATTGTGCCATGACAATCTGTTGGAAACTTAATTTCGGAGTTTGACAAATTAAACGTGAAAAGATTGAACAAATGATCAAGAAAACTGAAGATAACTGAATTGAAGATTAGTAACTGATAGTTGCCCGAACTGAAGAATCAAAGGCAAATGAACTGATCAAGCTAACTGAAGCTGTGCGGACAACTGGACGATCAGTTGAGACTGATCAGTTACAAAACAATCAGTTGAGAATGATTAGTTACAAACTAATCAGTTAATCTTATCGACTAAAGAAATCGACTGATTCATCAGCTTTACACGTCACTAGTTAAAGGATGTAGCCAACAACAAACATTTTGTACAGAAGCAGTGGGAATGCCGCATTTCAAAAAAACTACAGTGTATGACTGTCAGAAGAACGTTGACGTGGCTATACAACGGATATAAAGATTCAAAAGCATTCATTGTTACCATCGGAAGCAAAGCCTATAAATAGCCGAGAAGCTCAGCTGAGAAGAGGTTACCGAGTTACCCAGTTATTGAAACCTCATTACAAGTTTAGCAAAGCTCTGCACATATTGTTTCAAGCTTAGTTTCAATAGCTCACGCTTATTATACATATCGATAGCTTTCAGGCTATAAATTGAGCTAAAAGCACAAACACTTATTGTTGTATTATTCGATCTTGTAGAGATTAGTCGTGCTAAGAAATTATACATCAGTTAAGTACTAATAAATTGTATTGGTACTAAGAGTTTCAGTCTTGGCAGTGTAGAGTCCAAAATGAAGTGGGTTTGTACAAATCATTGTATATATCAAATTCTTTTAGTGAATATCATATCTTCGAGATAGAAGGGGTGGCGTATGAGTATTTGAAATCTCTGAACATCGACAAATCTTGCGTTATTTCTTATCATTTATATTATATCTGTCCTTCAGTTATTTTCGCATTGTTATTAAGTTTACTGATTGACATTGACAACAAGATTGGTGAACTCTGTTTTATCACAAACTGATTCAACCATCGAAGAATTTTTGAAAATTGTGAAGTGTTTATTCAACCCCACCTTTTAAACACTTTTTCATACCCAACTGATCCTAACAAGTGCTATCAGAGCAGTTGAATCTTGTTTCTGAATATTTCTTATCTACAAAATCTGATTACCATGTCTTCCTTCAACAAAATTCCAATTTTCTCCAGAGAAGAATTCGATGACTGGAAAATTAGAATACACTCTAATCTAGCTGCACAAGATGATGACACGTGGTACGTTATCACTGACGGACCCATGAAAATAGTGAAAGCTAATACTGCTGTTTCCATAACTTATGGTGCACCATATCGCATTGAAAAGCCCATAGAAGAATGGACAGCAGAAGATAAGAGGAAAGCCAACCTAGACAATGTGTCTAAATATATTTTGTATAAAACCTTGGACAAGGTTACATTCACTAAGATCAAGCTCTGCTTACGGAGAAATTAATTCAGCTGTGCAAGGGCAATGAACAGACTAAAGGAAACAAACTCTCTGTTGCTGTTCAAAAGTTTGAAAACATAAAAATGAAGACTAGAGAGTCTATGGACGAATACGATGAGAGAGTCAGCGGCATCATAAATAAACTGAATGCAATTGGAAAAGTGTATTCAAACAAAGAAGTTGCGTTGAAGGTGGTCCGAGGTCTTCCCAAGGAGTGGGATGTCAAGACCAGGGCCATGGGAGAATCAAAGGACCTGAATAAGGTCGAACTACATGATTTTTTTGCTGATCTAAAAGCCTATGAGTTTGAGCTGCAAATAAGATAAGAAGAACATTCTACACCAGCGGCTACAACCGCTCTTATTGCTCACAGACTGGAACCAATTGGTTCAGTTGAGAAGACTGCTGATCAGCTGAGTTATGACGCAATGTCATTATTTGTAAAAAAAATTGGAAAATTCACGAGGAGAAACCAGGGACCCTACAAACAAAATTATCAAAAGATTAATTCCAAAGAAGAGCCAAACTCTTGCTTCAACTATGGAAAGCAATGTCACTTTATTGCTGACTGTCCAAAGCCAAAGAAGGACAACAGACATTCAACTGATAAAGGGAAGAAATAAGTTGAATACAAGAGAAGAGATATGAATGATAAAAGATCATTCAAGAAGAAACACGAAGTACTGCTAGCTGAAGAGAGAAAATCTAAATGGGCAGAGACTGACAGTGAAAAGTCAGATTCAGAAAGCTCGGTCAGCTCCAGTGATGATGAAGAAGAAGTTAAGTGCTTGATGGAAAATGAGGCAGAAATGGAGTCAACAAGTGAACATGTATTTGACTCCAGCTCTACCGATTTTACACAAGAAGAACTCATTGACACTTTGCATGACATGGTGAATGAGTATAACAAACTTGCTCGCTATTTTGAAAAAGCCAAAGCTGATCAAACTGATCCCATAGACAACAAAACTGAAACTGATGAGTCAGTTGAATTGTTGAGTCTAATAAGAGAGATTACAAAGCAAAAGGCTGAAATGAGTGAGAGCCAATATTTGATTCACCAGTTGAAAAACGAAATTTCAAAACAATTTGCAAAAATCAATTACTGATAGAACTGTTTTAGTCTTCAATAGCATTGAAGAAACCTCTGTAAGTGATACAATGCCTAAGTTGAATGAGCACAAAGGTAAAGACATTAACTTTGTGAAATCAACAGTGGTACAAGAAATTTTTGAACCAAGTAAACCTACTATCCAACCGTTTGTACCAAAGAACAAAGCTAAATGGTTTTGAATTGGGTATAGCCCAAAAGTTCAATTGTTTCAAGAAGCTGGTCACCTAAAAGGTTCAGCTATAAAAATCAAAACTCTAAGGATAGCTATTACAATTACTACAACAGTAAGTCAGCTCAAAAAAGATATCGGGTGAACAAGCAGCTGAAAAAGGTTAACAATCATACAATTTCATCCGCACACCACACACCTAACACACTCAAACCAGGAAAAGTTATTTGGAACACAACTGGAAAGTCAGTTAGTGTAACGAACCGTACTTTTTACTACTTAAAATTTGCGGAAAAATTAAAAATTTTCTTGAATACGGAATAAAATCAATACGGTTGACACTACATCCTCCATTCACCAACAAAAATTTTGTTAAAAGAAAATCTTGCTCAAAACATCTCGCATCAAAACATAAAATCAGAGTATTAATATTTTCCGGCTTAAAATCTAAAAATAACGTGGGCGGTCCTCGGGTCTAGCCTTCTGCTCAGTCCAAGCCTGCTCATTGGTCGCCACCTCTTGTCTCCTCATAGACATCCTCACCTGCATCGATCAAGTCTAGTGAGTTTAAAGACTCAACACGTATAAACTGGAATAACAACTAATACATAATAAAACCACATGCAACTTTAAAATAGGACATACATACTTGAAACTTGAACTTGAAATAAACTTGAACATACGTACATATCTTAGACGTACCATCAACATAAACTTTCTTAACATGCTTGCATACTTAAACATACTTGAACATACATAACTTCATCATTTTTCGTAGAGGATGTTTCAAAGCAAGTGACCCATACATAATAAACGCCTGATCAGAAAAACTACAGTACTGGGCTGACAGGGACGTATCCACTGCCACATACATGAGATCCCCGTTCATAATTTCACGGGCTGGTTGGTCCCCGTTCATAATTTAACGCTTTCCAACCTCGATCTAACCCGTTCATAATTTAACGGGCGGATTGGTCCCCGTTCATAATTTAACGCTTTCCAATCCTAAACATAATTTGGTCACAAGACATTTAGCATACCTCAAAAACTTAAAATATTTTCTTTTTGCATGTCAACATACTTACTTGGCGTTGAGGGATCCGTTGGACTTCGATCGGGGGCGTTGCTGCACCTACTAATCATGAATTGGCATGCTTATCTTGCGTAAGGTTGGACACAAATTTCAAGCTTACTAAAGAACTCATTCAATTCCTTATGACGTTCTAAATTCCCATGACTCGACTGCGTAAATTGCTGAACTAAAACCATGTCATCAACCCAAAGCATACTATAGAAATTTCCCCAAACATGAAGTACACGGACCCCGTGCCCAGGTCCGGCTCCGGGTCCGTGTAGGTACTGTAAAATGTGTGTGCAGAAAAGGGGAGACACGGACCCCGTGCTCGGGTCCGTGTGGGGGTCCGTGTAGACTCTGTAAAATGTGTCGGGCAGAAAGGAAGGGGCACGTACCCCGTGTCAGGGTCCGTCAAAAGGTCCGTGTAGACTCGGTAAACTGACACTTTGGAAAGAACAAAGGCACGGACCCCGTGCCTGGGTCCGTGTGAGGGTCCGTGTACCTGCTGTGATCGTGAACTTACGAAGATTTCTGTACATGTTATACTTTACACTCTAGACTCACTTACACGGACTAAGAATCGACGCCACGAGACCATCTTAGGCTACTATGTCCTTGAATCAAGTCTATACTATTGCCTCAAAACACCCATATGTCACAAGCAACCCAATAAACCCGTGAACGCGACTTTTGACCACAACACGATTTATACGCCCATTCAATCTCTCAAATGCCTAACGACACGAAACGAAACCGCAATAACCAACTTATCAACATGCTAAACATACCTAAATGCAGCAACGATCG
This sequence comes from Primulina eburnea, assembly GCF_022965805.1. Classification (NCBI taxonomy): domain Eukaryota; kingdom Viridiplantae; phylum Streptophyta; class Magnoliopsida; order Lamiales; family Gesneriaceae; genus Primulina; species Primulina eburnea. The sequence continues at coordinate 276,307 of NC_133115.1, read as the reverse complement.
CCCATCGATCCCCAACGAAGCCTGCAACAAATAAATTTCAAGAACACAATTTTCGTAAAAGTCGCAGTTTGAGCAGTCCCACGAAAAATGCCATAACTCACTCAAATTTTATCCAAATAATTCGAATTTTATATCAAATCGAAGGTATCAAAAAGTTCTACAATTTTTTTTATTAAAAGTTTTCTCAGAATCCCGACCTAAAAATCACAGTTTTCCAAAGAACAGAAAAAAACGGGATTTGAGATCTAACACTTACTTCAAAACTGATCCAAATCGTTTTCTGCTCAAGCGACGAACATCATACATAAAATTGAACGCATAAAAATAACGCGACACATAATATGACGAGATCGATGCAGAAATAACAGAATATACGTGCCTTTTGATGATAAACTTTACCGACACGGCGATACCGAATCGGAGGACGAAGCGAGGTGGATCCGGGACGATCGTGGCTCGATTGTCTTGCAATAAAATCCACCAAAAACTTGATGGAAAAATAAGGGGAAGGGGGCGACTGCTAGAAGGAGTAAGAACCCTAGGTTTCTTTCTTTTAAAATCTGAAAAAAAAATGAGATGTGTAGGGTGTGTTGTGTGTTTTAGTGTGTGTAAAAACGTGTAAGTGTGTGTGAGTGTGTGTAACGTGTGTGCGAATTTTTAATTAGGAGAAATTAGAGCTCAATTAACTAATTAAAATACTAATTAAAAGTTAACACACACTATTCTAGTCAAACTCCTCATTTAAAATAATTACACACTAATTTTAAAAAAACTCTTAAATTACTAAATACATAAATAAGGCTTTAAAATTCTAAAAGCAAATAAATCATTTAAAATGCTCCATCCTTAGCTTAAGATAAAATACCATCTTTGGAAATTGCCAAAAATCGTCGCCGGGTATTTTCCTCGATCCCGCCTCGAATAATCGCCTGAAACATGAAACTCGAAAGACATTTTAACGTGCATCACAATAAACATGAGTAATTTAAAATAATGCATTTCATAAATCATGCATTACTAGGACTCGCTTTAAACTTAAATACATGCTTCGATAATTAAATAAATGCATGGGTCATACGTTTACTGAATTTGGGCACTACAGTTCCTCCCCCACTTATAAAAATTTCGTCCTCGAAATTAAATCTTACCAAACAACTCAGGGTAGCGAAGTCTCATATCTGTCTCTGACTCCCAGGTGGCCTCTTCCACTGATTGGTTTAGCCACCGGACTTTGACTAGCTTAGTCACCTTGTTCCGGAGTGTGCGCTCCTGCCTGTCTAGAATTTGAATCGGTCGCTCCTCATATGACAGGTCTGGAGCAAGCTGCAATGGCTCATAGCTCAGAATGTGTGAAGGATTCGCAAGGTACTTCCTTAGCATAGAGACGTGGAACACATTGTGTACCCCGGCCAGATTCGGCGGAAGGGCTACACTGTAAGCTAATGTCCCAACTCTGTCCAAAATCTCGAACGGTCCAATAAACCTCGGACTTAGCTCGCCTCTCTTCCCAAACCTCATAGCACCCTTCATAGGTGCAATCTTCACGAATACGTGATCACAAACGGCAAACTCTAGATCTCTTCTTCTCTTATCAGCATAGCTCTTTTGACGACTCTGGGTGGTCTTCATTCTGTCTTGAATCTTGACTACCACATCTACAGTCTGCTGAATTATCTCCGGACCAAGTTCTGCCCTTTCACCAAATTCATCCCAATGAATCGTCGATCTGCACTTCCTCCCATACAACGCCTCGTAGGGAGCCATACCTATAGATGATTGGAAACTGTTGTTGTAGGTAAACTGCACTAGAGGTATCTTAGACTCCCAAGTCCCATGAAATCAATCATACAAGCTCTAAGTAAATCCTCCAAAATCTGAATCACTCGCTCAGACTGGCTATCTGTCTGCGGGTGAAAAGCTGTATTGAACAATAACTTTGTCCCCATGGCTGCATGTAAGCCCTTCCATAAGGACGATGTAAACCTCGGGTCTCTGTCGGACACAATCGAAACTGGGAACCCATGCAAACAGACTATATCCCTGATATAAAGCTCTGCATACTGCGTCATGGAGAAAGTCGTCTTCACTGGCAAAAAGTGCGCTGACTTCGTGAGTCGATCCACAATAACCCAAATGGCATTAAAGCGTCTGACTGACTTTGGCAATCCCACGAAGAAGTCCATCGTGATGTTCTCCCATTTCCACTCTGGTATGGGGAGTGGCTTAACCAATCCCGCTGGCCTCTGATGTTTTGCCTTCACCTGCTGACAAGTGAGGCATTCAGACACAAACCTGCGGATGTGTCTCTTCATCCCTGGCCACCAATACAAAATCTGTAGGTCCTTGTACATCTTGGTACCTCCTAGGTGAATAGAATACGGAGATGTGTGTGCCTCTGTCAGAATGTCCTGTCTGATCGAATCAACACTAGGCACCCACATTCTGCCTCTGTATTTCACAATCCCATCTGACACTGTACAGAACACTGCCCTTGGCTTCGTCTTTCAGTCTCCATTTCTGTAATTGCTCGTCTGAAGACTGACATGTCCGTAAACGGTCTAGCAGAGAAGACTGGACTATCAGATTAGACAGCCTTGGTGCTCCGCCCTTACGATAAACCTCTAAATCAAACCTCTGAATATCGGATTGAAGAGGTTTCCGCGCTGACAACTGAGCTATGACAGCAAATTTCCTGCTCAAGGCATCTGCCACAACATTAGCTTTTCCCGGATGGTAGCTAATCTCGCAATCATAGTCTTTCACCAGTTCCAACCACCGTCTCTGCCTCATGTTCAGTTTACCTTCTGCGTGAAGAAATATTTCAGACTTTTGTGGTCGGTGAAAATCTGACACTTCTCGCCATACAAGTAGTGTCTCCAAATCTTCAACGCAAAGACGACTGCGGCTAACTCTAAATCATGCGTCGGGTAATTCTTCTCATGCACTTTCAACTGCCTGGAAGCATAAGCTATAACCCGACCTTGCTGCATCAACACTACACCTAATCCGAGCTTAGATGCATCGGTATAAAGCACAAATTCACCCTGTCCTGTCGGCATGGCTAGCACTGACGCTGAAATAAGAGCCTGCTTCAGAGTATCAAAGCTCTTCTGACATTCATCACTCCACACGAATTTAGCATTCTTCTTGGTCAGTGAAGTGAGTAGCACTGCTAAGGATGAAAATCCCCGAATGAACTTACGGTAGTAACCAGCTAAACCCAGAAAACTGCGGATCTCTGATGCATTCTTTGGCTCAACCCATTCCTTAACGGCTGCTACCTTTGGTGGATCCACTTCAATACCACTGCTAGACACTATATGCCCCAAAAACGCTACTTTCTGAAACCAAAACTCTCACTTACTGAATTTCGCAAACAACTTACGATTCTGCAAAACCTGCAATACTGTCCTCAAATGCTGGCTATGCTCCTCATGGCTCTTCGAGTAGATAAGAATGTAGTCAATGAGCAATATGACGAACTGATCTATGTAGGGCAAAATACTCGGTTCATCAAGTCCTTAAAAAAATAGCTGGAGCATTAGTCGCTAAAAACTCGAAATGTTCATATCTAGTCCTGAAGGTTGTCTTAGTTTTTCTTTACTATGACCTCGAATTCTGACTTTTCTCACAATTCACAATATTAGAAATGGAGGCTCAAACTTATCTTATCTCACTTTCCTTATACTATACTCGTAATGTTCATCGATCTATTTCCTTAGCATTTATGCAGTTCAACCTAAGAAATCTTAACACCAAAAGTTACTGATCAACTTTTATCCTTGGTTCTATACTCAAAAGTTAAACCTTATCTTAACCCAGTAATAGAATTGACCTAAGATCCTTGAATCGAATCTTTAGCTTACGACACCAAACTTACGTAACTTATCCATTTATAAGTACATCCCAAATAAAGATTGTTGCAAATCTTAAATTTCGAGTAACATTAATCCATAAAACCCCAAAATATATATTATCGATATTCTGCTTAGATAATAAAACCTTCCTAGCATCAAACACATGCTTAAACTATTTCCTTCCCAATTACATTATAGTTGAGGCCTAAGAAACTTAAACCCTCCTCATTGGAACGAATGTCACACTTTGACGTATCCTCAGTACTTAATTCATTCTAACGTATAAAGCTTAATAAGTTTCCCCATGTTAATGATGGACTAATTCTAATAAATCAACTTCGCTTATAACCCACAGAATTCTAGAATCCTCATATAAAGATTTTAAATTTCTTACTCGATAAAAATCTTAATATTCGACCATTGCTAACCTATGTTGAATACAACTAATTCTCTTTTGTTTTTATTTCATCAAATATCCCCGTATAATCACCTATTTCATAAACTTGAAATTAAAGCTTACACAACCAAAGTAGTCTTAGATAACCTAATTCCAGTACTCATATCCTTTTAATCCTAAGTTTCTTAATGACTTACGAAGATTCCTCAAGACGAGGTGCCTGATAGGGCCTCTTGCCCTGCCTATCGACCTCAATGTCCCTCTAGTCCTGCTCTGTCGCCAAAATTCTCGACACGGGCAACTGCATAAGTCGTCGGACCAGCAACCCTCACATCACGATGCAAGAACGACCGTAACCTACAATAAAATGCCTCAATTTCTCCCGCGCATCATTCACAATAAGGGTACAAAGTGGCATCTCCTCTCAAACTCCGCAATGCTGCTATCCCCCTAACGCAACGTTATAAACTCCCTAGTCAGTCTGGATCGTACTTCCTCATTGAAGTAATTGGAGTAAAAGACCTCCTTGAAGTCATCCCATGACAGAGTCTGCAGATTCACCGACATGGACGCGCTCTCCCCCCATAGCCTCGCGTCCTCTGTCAACCAAAAAGTTGCACATCTAACTCAGTCTGCATCCTGCGGCTCCATAAACGCAAAGAATACCTCAATGGCCTTAATCCATCCTTCTACTATCAACGGGTCAGCAGATCCAAAAAACTCCTTAGGATTCATCCTTTGAAACCTCTCATAAACTGCCTTTGGTCTAGGTCTTTCCCCTGCATTCGTTGCAGTCTGGTTCCCCGCAAACTGCGCGAAGAACTGCGTCATGCCTGCAAGCATCTGTGCCTGCATGTCTGGAGGTGGAGGTGGAGGATTGGACCTCTCCTCATTTCGGGACTCTCTATCCTCCTCCCTGGCTTCTCGGTCAACTACACGTCTATACTATTGCCCCAAAACACCCACATGTCACAAGCAACCCAATAAACCCGTGAACGCGACTTTTGACCACAACACGATTTATACGCCCATTCAATCTCTCAAATGCCTAACGACACGAAACGAAACGAAACCGCACTAACCAACTTATCAACATGCTAAACATACCTAAACGCAGCAACGATCGCCCGTCGATCCCCAACGAAGCTTGCAACAAATAAACTTCAAGAACATAATTTTCGTAAAAGTCGCAGTTTGATCAGTCCCACGAAAAACGCCATAACTCACTCAATATTTATCCAAATAATTCGAATTTTATATCAAATCGAAGTATCAAAAAGTTCTACATTTTTCTTATTAAAAGTTTTCTCAGAATCCCGATCGAAAAATCGCAGTTTTCCAAAGAACAGAAAAAAACGAGATTTGAGATCTAACACTTACTTCAAAACTGATCCAAATCGTTTTCTGCTCAAGCGACGAACATCATACATAAAATGTAACGCATAAAAATAACGCGACCCATAATATGACGAGATCGATGCAGAAATAACATAATATACGTGCCTTTTGATGATAAACTTTACCGACACGGCGATACCGAAGCGGAGGACGAAGCGAGGTGGATCCGGGACGATCGTGGCTCGATTTTCTTGCAATAAAATCCACCAAAAACTTGATGAAAAAATAAAGGGAAGGGGGCGGCTGCTAGAAGGAGTAAGAACCCTAGGTTTCTTTCTTTTAAAATATGAAAAAAATGAGATGTGTAGGGTGTGTTGTGTGTTTTAGTGTGTGTAAAAACGTGTAAGTGTGTGTGAGTGTGTGTAACGTGTGTGTGGATTTTTAATTAGGAGAAATTAGAGCTCAATTAACTAATTAAAAGACTAATTAAAAGTTAACACACACTAATCTAGTCATACTCCTCATTTAAAATAATTACACACTAATTTTAAAAGGTCTAAACTCTTAAATTACTAAATACATAAATAAGGCTTTAAAATGCTAAAATCAAACAAATCATTTAAAATGCTCCATCCTTAGCTTAAGATAAAATACCATCTTTTGAAAATTGCCAAAAATCGTCGCCGGGTCTTTTCCTCGATCCCGCCTCGAATAATCGCCTGAAACATGAAACTCGAAAGACATTTTAACGTGCATCACATTAAACATGAATAATTTAAAATAATGCATTTTCATAAATCATGCACTACTAGGACTCGCTTTAAACTTAAATACATGCTTCAATAATAAAATAAATGCATGGGTCATACGTTTACTGAATTTGGGCACTACAGTTAGACTGATATAAGTTTGAGTTCCTAAAAGACTAATCAGTCTAGGACCCAAATAGATGTGGGTACCAAAATTATATATTGTGTGTAATTGCAGGTGACATGTACAACAAAAGAATCAATTTGGTACTTGTATAGTGGATGCTCACGTCACATGAAAAGGGATGCAAATTTTTATCCCAACTGATCAAATACACTGGTCCAAACATCAGTTTTGAAGAAAACTCCAAAAGTAGATCTGTGGGTAAGGGTAAGATTATTCATGGTAACATTATCAATAAAGATGTCTTACTTATTGATAATTTGAAGTATAAATTGATTAGCATCAGTTAGTTATGCGACAATAATTTCTCAGTTGAGTTCAAAAAACACACGTGCATAGTTAAGAGCTCAACTGATGAAATAATCATAACTGGTGATCGTTGTGGAAATACTTATAAAGTGAGTTGGACTAATCAACCTAATGCACCAGTATGTTTTGCAGCTTCAAAATCTTCCAAAACCCTGTTCGTGGCATAAAAGGTTGAACCATTTAAACTTTAAGTCTATTGCTCATCTGTGTAACCATGATCTTGAAACTTGTCTGCTTAAAATAGATTTTTCAAAATACAAATTTTTTTCAGAATGTGAGTTTGGTAAACAAGTAAGATCTTCTTTAAAAAACAAGGGTGATAAATCTTTCTCCAGATACTTAGAACAGCTGCATATGGATCTTTTTGGTCCAATACCAGTCATGAATTTATGAGGAATGAAATAAACCTTGGTAATCATTGATGATTTTTCAATATTTACTTGTTATCTTTCTTAAATCAAAAGACCAAACTGCTGCACAACTGATTAAGCTTTTTAAAAGATTATTAAATGAAAAATCAGTTGAAATTGACAGAATAAGGTCTGATCAAAAGACTGGACTTTCCAATCAAAATCTTTCACAATTTTTAGAAAATACTGGAATTAATCATGAGTTATCAGCAGCCAGAACTCCTCAGCAAAATGGTGTGGCTGAGAGAAGAAATCGAACTCTTAAAGAAGCTGTTAGAACAATGCTTGATGAATCTGGTATTTCTCAAAGATTTTGGGCAGAAGCAGTAAACACTGCAAGTTACACTCAGAACATATCAATGATTAACAAAAATCATTTGAAAACGTCATATGAGATATGGCATGGACATAAAAGTGTGGTGTCCTATTTCAGAATATTCGGCTGTAGAAGTTATATTCACGATAATTGCAAAAATTATTTAAAAGTATTTGATGCGAAATCTGCAGAAGGAATATTTCTGGGTTATTCATCAGTTAGTAAAGTTTATAGAGTCTTTAATAAATGCTCTTTGAATGTAGAAGAATCGATTCATGTTGTATTTGATGAATCAGGAGTAACTGATAAGCCAACTGATCCAGTTGAGCTAGATGATAGTGAAGAAGAAGTTCATATCAATCGAAATCCATTTCAAACACCTGAACCAGAAGTAGTGGATCAATCAGTTGAACAAGGAATTGTTCCTGATAATCAGTTGGTAGAGCAAAACGATAATATTCAAATACCAACTGAAGCAGCTGCAATTGAAACTGAAGAGAACATTCATTTACCAACTGAAACAGTTGCTGAAATCGACCCAACCAATGCTGAATACAGATGGACGAAATCACATCCACCAGAACTGGTGATAGGTAATCCATCTGATCCGGTAAGAACTCAAAATCATATGCTTAATTTATTCATTTATTCAGCATTTGTTTCCCAACTGGAACCAAAGAGAAATGATGAAGATCTTGCTGATCCTAACTAGATAAATGCTATGCAAAAAGAGCTAAATCATTTTACTCATAACAATGTCTGGAATTTTGTCCCAAGATCAGTTTCTAAAACCATTATAGGTACAAAGTGAGTATACATGAAGAAACTGAACTAAGATGGTTCAATTGTGCGCAATAAAGCGAGGCTTGTAGCACAAGGATATATGCATGAAGAAAGAATTGATTACGACGAGACATATGCACCAGTTTCAAGACTAGAAGCAATCAGAATGTTCCTTGCTTATGCTTCATACAAAGACTTCAAAGTCTACCAAATGGATGTCAAGAGTGCATTCTTAAATGGTCAGTTGCAGGAAGAAGTGTATGTTGAACAACCACCATGTTTTATTAATCACTCTCTTCCTGATCATATTTATTACTTGAAAAAAGATTTGTATGGTCTTAAACAAGCTCCCAGAGCTTGGTATGAGACCTTATCAAAATACTTAACTGATCATGACTTCATTGTTGGAACAATGGATAAGAATTTGTTCAAATTTACAAAAAATGATCATATTTTACTTGTGCAAATATACGTTTATGATATTATTTTTCGGTCAACTAACCACAAATTGTGTGAAAAATTTGCCAAGTTAATGCATGAAAAGTTCTAGATGAGTATGATGGGTGAACTGACATTCTTTCTTGGATTGCAAGTGAAGCAACTGGAGGCTAGTACTTTTATCAGTTAGAAAAAATACACGAAGGACTGCTTAAGAAATTTGGCATGGAAACATGTTCAGCTTCAAATACTCCCACGAGCTCATCGATTAAATTAGATAAAGATGAAGGGAGAATATCAGTTGAGACGTCACTCTACAAAGGTTTAATCGGTTCTTTATTATACCTAACTGCTAGTCGTCCTAATATTGTATTTGCTGTTTGCATGTGTACTAGATTTCAAGCTGATCCTAAGCAATCGCATTATTCAGCTGCCAAACGCATATTGAAATATCTAAAAGGCACACAAAATGTGGGTCTATGGTATGCTAAGGACTCATCTTTCAATTTAGTTCGCTATTCAGATGCATATTATGCAGGATGTAAGCTTGATCGTAAAAGCACCAATCTTCTGTGATAATACAAGCACGATTGCGATCACATACAATCCAGTTTTTCACTCCAGGACCAAACACATTGATGTCAGGCATCACTTCATCAGAGACCATGCTTTAAAGAAGGCAATAAGGCTAGAGTACATTTCAACCGAACAACAAGCAGCTGACATCTTCACCAAACCATTACTCGAGACTAAGTTTTCTTACTTTCGTAACATTCTTGGTTTAATTGATTTGTCTTAATATTAGTTGTATTATTATGTCAGCTAAGTGAAGTTAGTCAGTGGTTATTTAGTTGTTATTAATTGTTTTTCAATTTGTATCAGTTAAAATGCAGAAGTAATTAAAAGCAGTCAAGAATAGACAAACATTGACTGAAATAAGCTTTTTATTAATGAAAACGATTAGCTATTACATTGTCTATTTCTTTTTTTTACCGCAATCAGCTAGGAGTTCATCCATACGGATAACTTGTCGGTGGCAGTTTTCATGAAATTATCTGAAAAAGCAATGTTTTTCAGACTCTTTTGCTCCTTGATGGTAGACACCTTCTTCTGTGAAGATGTCTGAAGCTTGAGTGACGTTGAGGCGTCACACATACTTATTTTCAGTTGCCACTCACTTTCTAGTGACAACATGTCCCTCTTCTCAGAAGGACTGCAGCTCCTAAATTTTTGTCTAGGTTGACAATGTCTTCTCAAAGACGAGGTCCTCTATTTTCAGCTTTCGAGCAGCTTCAATGGATCGCTGGAACTCCTCAGCCATATGTGATTTCTGAGTACTGCTTGATGCATCCATTTGCTGTTGTTGTAATTTATGTTATATACTGAAATATTTAACTAATATTGTGACTAACCATTTCACTCTTATTTATAATAAGCTTCGAGTCATCTGAAGAGACACATTTGTTATCTCCGACGATTCAACTTCCAAGGATAAGAATTCTCCAAGGATAAGAATTCTCTTATATTTAAGAGATATATTTAAGGGAAAATTGTTGACTTGACTTTATACTATTTACATTATTATGTCAGTTAGTATTATTAATCAATTGGTTATCAGTCAGCTTGCAAATAGAACATAACAATAAAACTGATGAATAGCAATGAACTGAAATAGAAATTTTATTGATAATATCTCTCTGCTATTACATGGTTTAATTCCATCTCTACTGCATTTAGCATAATGGATAACCAGCTGGACATTTCCTCATAAATTTTACTAAAATCTTCCGTGAAGGCAATTTTGTCCACTATACTATATTCTTTGCTGAGCATTAGGTAGTACAGACCTTCATCAGTTACAAGGTCTGAAGTATGCATGACTGAGAGACGACACTTATACTTGATTTCAGTTGCTTTCTGTTCAACAGTTGCAACTAATTTATCTCTCTGAATAGTCTGTAGATCATGAACCTTCGTCCAGATGGACATTACTTTATCAAAGGTAAAGTCTTCGATATCAATCCTCCAAGTTTCCACGAATGAAAGCCTTCCTAAAGGATTGGATTTCTTGGAACTGCTTGCTTTGCCCATCTGCAATTGATTCATATTATTTGTTAAAATGTTTTGTATCTGATAAATTTGATCTTATTGATAGACAGACTCTAATTGAAGAAAATAAAGAAGATGAAGAGACATCAGTCAATTGGATGCAATTAATTCATCAAGGATGAGATTCTTTTACTCTCTTTACTTGTATGCATTTATTTAGGGGGGATATCGATATTAAATTGGTTAACTGATAAAACAATAGTCAGTTGGTCTTCAACTAAACTGATTAAGTTCTCAACTGATCATTCAGTAATTGACATAACTGGGCTTATCCATAAGTTGACTGATTAGCGATAAGAATTCCATATTAAATTATGAGACTGCTAAGATTACGCATTTAATTAGGCCTTTCATTGAATAGTAATTGAAAATGTGGCCCCACGTAGTCCACACATTTTTCATTCACGATCACACACATAAGACGTTTTTAACTCAATTAATCTTGGACTAACACGTGTCCAAAAATTCGAACAGTCACCAACATAAGAAATGAACCCGCTTCATTTTAGTTCTTTACGAGCATTTGAATTTACAGAGCATATCAAACTACCAAAGTTTTTTTCTCTTACGCAGATTCTCAAAACAACTCAGAAATGGCAAGTCAAATCCCCTCTTACATTCTAAATGCTATGGCCATTGGTTTTGATTTAGTCATTTTTGTTAAGGATGAATTTATTCTAAGCGTCTTTTTGAAGTTGGAAGCAGCTGGATTGAAGAAGTTTCTTGGGTCATCTACTCAGGAAATCTATTCTAAAGAGATTCAAGACTTCTACGACAACGGCTACATCTCTGCTGAAGGGAAAATCACAACCACTGTCAGCAGTAAGTTGCTGGTTTTAGATGAAGAATCTTTCAGCACCTTTTTTCAATTGCCTTTGGATGGTCTTTCTCACCTCTCTAAAGTGAAAGTTGCTGAAATTGAGGAGATTTTAACGCTTTTATCTGCTGATGGGAGGAAGATAAAATTATATGATCCCAAGAAAGAGCTCAAATATGAATATCAACTATTGACAGACATAGTGGACAAGGGTGTTCTAGCAAAGGAAGGCTCTTTTGCTGCCCTCACCCTCGAGAAATTTCAAGTTATGGCTGCTGTGATAAATGGACGGAAATTGAACTGGTCGGCCATTATTTTCAACACTCTGAAAAATATGGTTCAATCAACCAAACATTCCAAAGGCTATGCCGTGCCTATCAGCTTCATCTTGAAGAGCAAATGTTTGGTGGATGACAGCTCTGAAAAGTCATCCAAATACAAAGTTTTCACTGCTAAGAATGTTCAGCCACCAAAGACAAAGCTGAACATCTCTTCTGAGCAGTTTTTGAAAGTCAAAAAGAAGATTAAGACGCATGCAACTCCCAAATAAATCAAGAAGACAAAGGACTTGGCTAAGTCAAAGAAAACAATCAAGAGGAAATTGATTGTCAGTGAAACTGAAACTGAATCGGAGAAAACCTTTTCTCCGAAAATTATGAAAAAGCCAAAGACAAAGAAAACCAAATCAGTTGCTACTGTGGAAGCCATCCCAACTGAGAGATTGAAGCAAACTGGATCTCAAGAGCCCATCAAAGAAATACCAATCAGGACAGTTCCAGTTGCTTCATCAAATGAACATCAGCAACCTCCTCCAACTGCTCCTTCAAAGAAAACTATCACCGAATCTGGTGATAAACAAAAAAAGTTGAGAGAGAGCACCACTGATCACTTTCGCCTGTCCAAATCCACTGCTTTTTGCCCGATCAAAGGGCTTGGTGGTACGTGAGCAGGTGGATTCAACAATTTCAGGGCTGGGCATTACTCATTCCCTCACTTACCCGAAAGATAAGGGCAAGATGATCATAGAGCCCAGGCCAACCAACCCGATTCAGACTCATATTGACTCAATATGGGAAAAAGTAAATGAGTTCTCTGAATCGAAGTTGAAAGCGTACAATGAATGGTCAGATTCAGGATCGAAGTGTTTGCCAAGCCATTGTAGAAGAAATCAGTTTTGGACAAATTCATCGCTTTGGAAAAGTCCTCAAGGTAGTTAAAGCTGCCACGATTGCTCAAGCGCTAGAAAAGAGGACTTATTTATTTGATCTAATGCGTGTCAAAAGGCTAGCTCAAGTCATAGCTCAGCTATGCAAGAACTATGATCCTACCAGTCCAACTGCCTTCAATGACAAAGCAGTATATGACCAGTTGGACACGGATCTCCTATCTTTGCAGATGAAGTTCAAAGATTGGGAAATGCGTCAATAGTTGATTATTCCATCAAATTCCCAAAGTTCATCCTCAAAAGAGCAGGCTGAACCATCAACTCATCAGCCAGAGTCATCCAAGGAAGCATTTACTAAACAAACTGAGAAATTAACTGATATTTATTCCAAAGATGCTCAACTGTCACCTTCTGCTCCTCAATCTCAACTATCTATGATATGAAGTCAACTCAATTGCTGTACACATTGAAGATTGATTCCACAAAAGAGAATAATATGAAAAGCCTACACCAGGTTACTAAAGATATCACTTCCTTATTTCTCCAAATGGATCAATTGAGAAAAGACCGAGTGACAATTCAAACACATTTCCAGACTCAAGACATGTTCAAAAATCACATTGAATTTTTTCAAACAATATCGACACAGAAAATGGATCTGATGCAAGAACAAATAATGAATGCAATATCTATTGTCGCCTCGGAAGTCCGTAGGCAAAATGGGGGAAGAGGAACATCATCAACAACTATCAAAGAAGAGACCAAGTCAACCGAATGATCAAGGACGAGCTGATAAAAGAGCAAAGAAATGAAGATGTTCAGATCAGTTAGAAGACGACCTCTTTATTCAGTTGAGAGTTTTGGAAGATTTTCAGTCAGTCAGTAGAAGATTCTTTCATTCAGAAATTCTTTTATTCTTTCATTCTTTGTACGAATCTGTACACTGGAAGAGTTATCAATAAATGAATAGTTTATCTACAAGAATTCAATTTGATCAGTTCATAAATTTTAAGTTTTGTCAAACACCTAAAAGATAGAAGTTGTTAGAAATTTAATTTCGGAGTTTGACAAATTAAGCGTGAAAAGATTCAACAACTGATCAAGAAAACTGAAGGTAACTAAACTGAAGATTAGTAACTGATAGTTGCCCGAAATGAAGAATCAAAGGCAACTGAACTGATCAAGCTAATTGAAGTTGTGCAAAAAACTGGACGATTCGTTGAGACTGATCAGTTACACATCAATCAGTTAAGACTGATCAGTTACACACTAATCAGTTAATCCTATCGGCTAAAGAAGTCAATTGATTCATCAGCTTTACACGTCATCAGTTAAAGGACATAGCCAACGACCGACAGTTTGTATAGAAGCAGTGGGAACGCTGTATTTCAGAAAAGCTACAGTGTACGACTGTCAGAAGAATATTGACTTGGCTATACAACAGATATAAAGATTTAAAAGCATTCATTGTTACTGTCGGAAAAAAGCCTATAAATAGCCGAGAAGCTCAGGTGAGAAGAGGTTACCGAGTTACCCAGTTATTGAAACCTCATTCGAAGTTTAGCAAAGCTCTGCACATATTGTTTCAAGCTTAGTTTCAATAGCTCACACTTATTATACATATCGATAGCTTTCAGGCTATACATTGAGCTAAAAGCACAAACACTTATTGTTGTATTATTCGATCTTGTAGAGATCAGTCGTGCTAATAAATTATACATCAGTTAAGTACTGATAAATTTTATTGGTACTACGTTTTAGACTAGACTCAATCCTAGCCTAGGGATCCCGATTTCCAGATGTGGTGTTCCTATATCGAATTCCGTAATAGAAGGAACAGTGATTCTATTTACTCGATATAACCAAATATGGTGTTCCTATATCGAATTCCGTAATAGAAGAAATTCCAATTTTATTTACTCGATATAACAAAACATCCGGTGTCCTGACCTAACCGTCATGGACTATAGCTCTATCGCTAATATCCTATCTTGAGACATCGTGCAATGTGCCCGTGGCGATCCCGCCACTATCAGGCACTTCCGTCCCAAGATTTCTACAGTATCTTGTGACATCGTGCAATGTGCCCGTAACGATCCCGCCACTATCAGGCACTTCTGTCACAAGGTTACTCGTCTAATACCTGCTATCTATAATTCAAGAGAACAAGTACATCAGTCAAATCAATGCAAATATCAATGCAATAAAGTAAAGTATGTGATTTAGGGAAACTCGAGCCAAACCTCACTCGAGTTGTGCAATCCCAACTCAACATTAAATAATACCTTTATCTTCTCAGCTCAGAAGAAGAAGAAGAAGAAGTCCCGAATCTACCTCGGTCCATTCTCAATCTGGTAATAACAATACCGAACAGATACAATATCAGTATATAACTCAATTCAATATCTGTTCTGATCAATACTCAAATCACAACATAATATGCTTAATGCAAATCGACATACGGTACCACAATACAATCTCGACCAATACCGAATCTGATTAATATCAATTTACGGATGTTTCGACGGCATAATAATACAATCTCGATAACCCCGTCAGTTTCAACATCACAAATATAATACAAAAACACATAATCAATATCGATATAACTCATAATCTCAACGATAATACAAATCTGATATCAAATCTCAATCCAATCGACTCCGAAAATCATAACAATTCTATAAACAGTCTGTTCTTTAATCTGACTTCAATTATACGATGTCTACTATGTCAAGAACATCATATATAACACATATTCAATTCTGACAACAACATAATTTCAAAACATGTCAGAACGTAGCAAAACTTACGTCCAGTTGTAGCCTACGTCAATAGAAACACCGTACTAAAGTCGGATTCAAAATCTAACGGACGGATTTTGCACAATCGCGACTCTACGATTCCAGAATCAATTTTGCAAAGTTCCTTCGATTCTTCTTTTTAATTCTTAATGAGACATTTGTATATATATAAATATATACGTTACATGCAATAAGCCAAGTGGCTCAGTGTGCCTACTGTACGTCTCGCGCTCGGGCGGTCATAAATTTCCGCCCGGGCGCTTGTTCGGTGCTCGAGCGGTTAAAATTTACCGCTCGGGCGCGGGAGTTTCTGTCGAGATACTCGGCTGAACATCTCCTGGCGCTCGGGAGGTAATATTCTACCGCTCGGGCGCAAGATGTTCAGCCTAACATCTTGAGATGTTCGGTTCAACATCTTGGCTTAAAATAAACCGACGCCCAGCTTCGTCATTTGAGTTCCTACAACTTCAGTTCTGTCAGTTAATCAATATCTGATTACAGTAATTAAATCTCGGGCATTACATTTCTCCCCTCCACTTAGATAGGATTTCGTCCCCGAAATCACAGGCAATCAAGTCAGGTAAAGAAAGAAATGTATAATAGAATCAGTCATAACTCCTTTCAGTGTAATAACTCCGAACATCGCTACCTCATATCAGATTCAGTCTTCCAGGTAGCCTCTTCGATGCCTAATGACTGTACTGTACTTCCAACAGCGGAATATTCTTCATCTGGAAATAACTTTCCTTCACGAATTTCAGATTTTACTCTGGAACAATCATTCAAGAAGTATAATCTCATAATACCACTCGAAATAGCTCTAACAGAATTAATCTTACAATACTGGTTAAACAACATCCGTATATACCAATCAACAGTTCACAACAAACCAAAACTATCAGTTATTATCAAGTCTGTTTATCTCGGTCAAGAATATATTCATTCTTCAACCTTAAACACCAACAGTCATCATCCGATGTTGGCTTGTTTTCGAGTTGTCTTCATTTGTTTCTGATTCCCTCGCATTTTCGATATCAGATCCCCGATCCTATCAGATTCAGTCTCAAGTATTATCGAAATATAAATCGTCATACCACGGAAATTGACAGTTCTCACTGTACAACATCTCACTACTCATTTAATAGCTCTCGTTGTACGAAAATTCATAAACAACAATCAATCATGTCAACTAGTGATAAAATCCAGCACTACAGTTCATGGATATCCTCCAGTATTTAGATAGTTCGCTCCGACTATCTTTCAATCTATGATTCATAGATGAAAAATCATGTAATACATTCAGCCAAAAGTACAAAATCAACCAAAAATCATGGTATAATATATTCAATTCTGGCATTTAATACCATCAGACCTCTGTTTCTGATATACCTCTCAGTCGTCTGGTCATATTTGTACGTCATCCTGTAAAATATAACATAGGCATTTTTGAACAATATTTCAATCATAACCACATACTGGTACAATCTTGGCAAGATTCCGGTAATTCCATCACCAGATCCATAGAAATGTACTCCTATTTCTATTTAGTAATCAATAATTTGTATAACCAATCCCCTGGTTTTTATCTTTCTATTTTCATTTGTCAGTGATTTAGACGTTTCAATACAAATTCTTACATAACTGATTTCATCTGTTTACTTCAAAACTGTCTATTCGAATTATCACACATTTCCGGTTACCAGAATAATACTGAATCTACTACTGTGTGCATTTGACAATACCTGTCATTTCAAATTCGAAATATCTGACACAAACAAATCAGCTAATTATATAAAATAAAGCATTACCTACCTGGTATTCTGATTGACACACTGTTCTGACTATCAAAATCAAGCCTTGAACATTCTGATCAAATTTCTGAACTGCAGTAATTTTCAAAATCAGCTCTGAGTCGGCTTGAACTGTATATACTCTCAACGGTTCATAACAATCGGTATCGAATCCGGATTCAGAATGATAATAATATCGGATCAGATTCAAACTACCAATCAGTATACTATCTCAGATATCACAGATTCTGAATACAATCTGTTGCAATCAAGATTCATATCCGAACAATTCTGTATACAATAATCTCCATTCCCATAATATTCAATACAAATTTCAATTGTTCGATTCAATTCAATCATACGCTGCAAATATATCAAAATATCATAGATAAAACGAGCATAAAGTCATCAGAACACTCCCGAACACACGATTTATCAACCCATACCTAGAACTGAAATATTTCCCAGAGAAACACATAATCAGATGTAACTTTAACTCTCAGGCAGTAAATCTTCTAACTGACATTCAGTTCTTTTCAATTCGATCAGTGTCAATCTATACGGAATTTTAAAATGAAACCAGTACCTGGTATCAAATCAAGGCTGAAATCCTCCCTGATATAAGATAAGCCTGAAATCTCATCTGAAAGACTATAGCAAACTTCCTGCTACTAGTAAATCAGTCCCTGGTAGGCTCAACTTTTGTAATCAACTGAATGCATAAGGAATTACTCAATTCCTTTCGATAATCATCGAATCATGCACAATACGGACATCAAGGGATTCAAAATCGAGAATCCTTACCGTATCATTTATTCTTTGGTCATGTCAGGTACGAATCTCACCATCTCCTGGCAAGAATCTATAATAGTTCTGTACTTGTTGGCATATCAATATTAATAATGTAATCAGAATCAGACAACACAAGTACAACACCATCTAATTCAATCTTATTCTTTTTTTTTTTGTAGTATATAATATATTACCGAATTCATTGATATCAATTCCTCTCCCCAAAAGGTACAAAAATCAATACTACCGTAATACAGACCCAACAGGTACAATATATATCAATGCAACTCAGTCAAAGATAATCGTAGTGAATGCATTAGTATATATCAATACATATGAAATATAATCATAGAAGAGCAGTACCTGTCTCTATATCATCAAGTGTGTCCTGGGTCTGTTCCTCGATCACCACCCCCAGATGATCCTGCTCCCTGAAATCTTCGGGAACCTCTCTGTGGACAAACTCTAGCAAAGTGTCCAAACTGTCGGCAAATGTTGCAACTACCAGTCACTACCTGGCATTGCTCTGTGGGATGTCTCCCTCCGCAAGTCCTGCAATAAACTCCAGTATAACTCGGGCTAGAACCACTGGAGCTAGACGAACCACTCGGTCCACTTCTTAATTTCTTAAACTGCTTCTTTCGAGCTTTCAACAACTCCTGCTTCCCGCTCGTACTGCCACTATCAAATCTGTGAGGGGATTGCTGTGTCTGGGGTTGCATCGCACACAACCTTCCTAGTTGTCTAATCAGACTCGCCTCCGCTCTCTTCGCTCTACTCAGGGCATCAGCAAAACGGTAAGGTCGCTGCATATTCATCAATGCAACTATCTCCGAGTTCAATCCTCTGACAAACTGATCCGCTACAGCTTCATCATTTCCAGCTACATGAGGAGCAAAATGCAGTAGAATAGAGAATTTAGCAACATACTCTTCAATATTCAGCTGACCTTGCCTCAAATTCTCAAATTCTGCTTTCTTGTCCTCTCGGTACAAAACTGAGAAAAATCTTCGATAAAATTCAGTTCTGAATATTTCCCACGAAATCACGGTACCTCTCTGTTCTAACATTATTTTACTTGTAATCCACCAACTCCTGGCGGCTTCTCGTAACTGGTTAGGCACCATTTTAACTCTCTGTTCATCAGTACAATCAAGTAAGTCGAATAGTATTTCTATGTCATCAAACTAGTTCTCACAATCTTCAGATGTTTCGATACCACTCAGAATCGGCGGCTGAAATAACTGAAACTCTTTCAACTTTATTTCCATCTGAGTTTTTGATACATCTATCTGATCAGACGAAGTACTACCCCTTTCTGAAATTATTCTAGGAGGAATATCTGATAATCACAGATGTTAGTAGTAACAGGAGACAAATCCGTCTCAATCCCAATCCTGATCAGCTTACCTCTGATCAAGAATTGGTTCTGATCCAGTTTCAAATATTACATATTACCAAATCAACTCAGATATTCAGGTAACATGTAGCTTTCCAAACAGTAAAACATACTGAAATCTTAGCATATACAATGTAATTTCAACATTATACTAAATCATATGCCATGTAACTCCAGACAGTAAAGCATAACATCATGCTAGCATACACAACGTAATTCCACATTATAATCAATCACATGCTAGCAATCACATGCAAGGAAAGAAAACTCAATCTACCCCGCTCACTCTCCTCTATCTCAGTGCTAAGAAACCTACAGTTCAAGGATCTACAGCTCTGATACCACCTGTTGTGGGGACCCGGACGCTAATTCATTTCTTAATCGTCTTTAGGAATTATTTAATCATTTATAATAAACAGGGTCTAAATTTTATTTTTTTTAAAAATACAAAGCGGAAATGCAATGTAATTAACGTCAAATCACATATTAGACATAAACATACAACTCCGATGTTATCTAAAATAATTCTACTAGGTTCAACTACATATCAGTATTGAATCCTAAGTTGCTTCTGAAGCCCGGATCGCCACGCTATCTAGTCCAGCCTCGTTCTTTACTTGACCCTGATCCAATCCCACCTGTTGTCATGCACACATACAATGTAGTAGCCCGAATCCCAAATGGGGTAATTAACGGATTATTGGTGATTAAGAAGGTTTAATGTGTAATTTTGACCGTGGTCATGATCGGACGGACCGAAGATGGTTCGGTAGCAACGAAGAGTTCGGACGGTCCGAAGTGAGTTCGGTGGATCCGAACATGAGGTGTCAAGAGTCGATGGACACGTGGGAGTTCGGACGATCCGAAGTGTAGGTTCGGAGGATCCGAACATGAGGTGTCAAGAGCTGATGGACACGTAAGAGTTCGGACGTTCCGAAGAGGGTTCGGACGATCCGAACATGGCCTATAAATAGTGGTCGGATTTCCTCATTTTGACTCGCCAATTCAGAGAGTTCCATAGCATTTCAGTCGTTTCTGACAGGTTCTAGTCTTGTTCCGAGATTTGGGCACTAGCGGGGAGCTGCTGGTCTTGTAGCAGAGCTGTGCTCTAGTTGGGAGCTAGCGGCATCAGCGGGCTAGCGACGGACGAAGGTTTGGAATTTTATCAGTATTTATCTCAGGATTATCTAGTTAAGTCTGGTAGATAAGTTTAGTGATGGTTTTCACTTGATGAATAGGCTTGGATTAGACCTGTTGTCTGGTGGTTCCAGTGGATTAGGATTGCTGTGATAGAGGTACGAAAGTACTATCCGAGATATCCTGGTTGAGTATACATTCATATATGTGTTGCATGATTATGTGGTGCATTGATATATGTCATATGGTGCATGCTATTATGTCACGTTTATTACTGCACGTTGCATTTCATGTTGAGCCGTATCTCCTTCGAGATAGCCTTTGCTGTTGAGCTGTATCTCTTTCGAGATAAGCTATATCTTGGGACCGCTCAGCCCTGTCTTGTGGACGCATGGACACCGAGAGTACACAGTGGCCGACGGGTCGGGAGGGCTTCGGTGGTCCGGGACATTTTAGGTCCACGTCTGTCTTGTAGTGGATGCAGTGACCCAGAGGTGTACCGCGCGGCACTATCCACTTGGCGCCTCTAGACTGAGCATTGTTGAGATCCTTTTGTGATTCCTGTTTCTTGACTACCCCGGTATCATGATCATAGCATGTGCATTTCATATAGGTCTGTATACTCATACTTTTGTACTGGGCGTTCTTATCGCTCACGTCCTCGGTTTTGTTTATTCTTGGACACCCCATTCCCACGGGGCAGGTTGGACAGCTCAGGAGGAGCAGGAGGAGGACGTTGAGTAGCTGGTTGGTTTAGTTTATCGGTATTGTTTTGATTCGATATGGTTGTACCAGATATTCTTTACCTTATTTTGAGTTGTTCTAGAGTTCGTTTGGGTTGTATAACCATTATTTTGTTGACTATTTCCGCTGTTATCTCTGATTATTGTTAATTAGGTTAATTGCATGCTTAGTTTTTGATTAGTAGGTGATTCTGGAACGGGTCACTACATTTATGGTATCAGAGCATGCGTATGATTTTGGGATATAGATGTCTGTTTTGGGATTTCCGTTGACCAATTTACTAGTTCCTCATTCTATCTTGTAGCGATGGCTGACCATTTTGATGACGGGAGTAGTCAGGGGAGTGTAGGTCGATGGGGCGATCAGGACGATAGTAGGCGTCATCGTCATCGTGAGCATCGTCATCGTCGGGATGGTCCTAGGCGTTTCGATATGCATCGTTTCATGCAGATGGGGCCTAAGCCTTTAGTCGGCGGTGAGACTCCCGATGATGCGGAGGATTGGATAGAGCGCATGGAGAGTTGTTTCGTTTTGTTCATTCTCTAAGCCTGATTTCGAGGACGAAATCGTTTTTAAGGGGGGGAGAATGTAGTAGCCCGAATCCCAAATGGGGTAATTAACGGATTATTGGTGATTAAGAAGGTTTAATGTGTAATTTTGACCGTGGTCATGATCGGACGGACCGAAGACGGTTCGGTAGCAACGAAGAGTTCGGACGGTCCGAAGTGAGTTCGGTGGATCCGAACATGAGGTGTCAAGAGTCGATGGACACGTGGGAGTTCGGACGATCCGAAGTGTAGGTTCGGAGGATCCGAACATGAGGTGTCAAGAGCTGATGGACACGTAAGAGTTCGGACGTTCCGAAGAGGGTTCGGGCGATCCGAACATGGCCTATAAATAGTGGTCGGATTTCCTCATTTTGACTCGCCAATTCAGAGAGTTCCATAGCATTTCAGTCGTTTCTGACAGGTTCTAGTCTTGTTCCGAGATTTGGGCACTAGCGGGGAGCTGCTGGTCTTGTAGCAGAGCTGTGCTCTAGTTGGGAGCTAGCGGCATCAGCGGGCTAGCGACGGACGAAGGTTTGGAATTTTATCAGTATTTATCTCAGGATTATCTAGTTAAGTCTGGTAGATAAGTTTAGTGATGGTTTTCACTTGATGAATAGGCTTGGATTAGACCTGTTGTCTGGTGGTTCCAGTGGATTAGGATTGCTGTGATAGAGGTACGAAAGTACTATCCGAGATATCCTGGTTGAGTATACATTCATATATGTGTTGCATGATTATGTGGTGCATTGATATATGTCATATGGTGCATGCTATTATGTCACGTTTATTACTGCACGTTGCATTTCATGTTGAGCCGTATCTCCTTCGAGATAGCCTTTGCTGTTGAGCTGTATCTCTTTCGAGATAAGCTATATCTTGGGACCGCTCAGCCCTGTCTTGTGGACGCATGGACACCGAGAGTACACAGTGGCCGACGGGTCGGGAGGGCTTCGGTGGTCCGGGACATTTTAGGTCCACGTCTGTCTTGTAGTGGATGCAGTGACCCAGAGGTGTACCGCGCGGCACTATCCACTTGGCGCCTCTAGACTGAGCATTGTTGAGATCCTTTTGTGATTCCTGTTTCTTGACTACCCCGGTATCATGTATAGCATGTGCATTTCATATAGGTCTGTATACTCATATTGGACGGGGCGTTCTTATCGCTCACGTCCTCGGTTTGTTTATTCTGGACACCCCATTCCCACTGGGCAGGTTTGGAAGCTCGGAGGCGCAGGGGGACGTTGAGTCGCGGTTGGTTTAGTTTATCGGTATTGTTTGATTCGATATGGTTGTACCGATATTTTTACCTTATTTTGCGTTGTCTAGAGTTCGTTTGGCTGTGCATAACCATATTTGTTGACTCTTCCGTGTTATCTCGATCATTGTTTACTTCGGTAATTGCATGCTTATTTTTGATTAGCTAGTGATTCGGAACGGGTCACTACATACAAACAAGACAACAGCCGGATAACCCGGTGAGAATTATATTCTCAGTATAAATCATGTATATATGCAGTCAATAAATCATGTAAGAGCATATAACAGACATTCATAATCTGTATGAAAATCGGAACATGAATCAATTATTCATAACATGTAACATAATCAGAAGCATGAATCACTATTTAGAATAATTCCTATTCTAAACATGCACCATCATCAGGAACATAAATTGACATGTACCATATTCATGAACATAAATTAACATCCATTAATATAAATCGATACAACTGTCATTCAGACTCGTGACTCTACGTTTTAGACTAGACTCAATCCTAGCCTAGGGATCCCGATTTCCAGATGTGGTGTTCCTATATCGAATTCCGTAATAGAATGAACAGTGATTCTATTTACTCGATATAACCAAATATGGTGTTCCTATATCGAATTCCGTAATATAAGAAATTCCAATTCTATTTACTCGATATAACAAAACATCCGGTGTCCTGACCTAACCGTCATGGACTATAGCTCTATCGCTAATATCCTATCTTGAGACATCGTGCAATGTGCCCGTGGCGATCCCGCCACCATCAGGCACTTCCGTCCCAAGATTTCTACACTATCTTGTGACATCGTGCAATGTGCCCGTAGCGATCCCGCCACTATCAGGCACTTCTGTCACAAGGTTACTCGTCTAATACCTGCTATCTATAATTCAAGAGAACCAGTACATCAGTCAAATCAATACAAATATCAATGCAATAAAGTAAAGTATGTGATTTAGGGAAACTCGAGCCAAACCTCACTCGAGTTGTGCAATCCCAACTCAACATTAATTTATACCTTTATCTTCTCGCTTAGAAGAAGAAGAAGAAGAAGTCCCGAATCTACCTCGGTCCATTCTCAATCTGGTAATAACAATACCGAACAGATACAATATCATTATATAACTCCATTCAATATATGTTCTGATCAATACTCAAATCACAACATAATCTGCTTAATGCCAATCGACATACGGTACCACAATACAATCTCGACCAATACCGAATCTGATTAATATCAATTTACGGATGTTTCGACGGCATAATAATACAATCTCGATAACCCCGTCAGTCTCAACATCACAGATATAATACCAGAACACATAATCAATATCGATATAACTCATAATCTCAACGATAATACAAATCTGATATCAAATCTCAATCCAATCGACTCCGAAAATCATAACAATTCTATAAACAGTCTGTTCTTTAATCTGACTTCAATTATACGATGTCTACTATGTCAATAACATCATATATAACACATTCAATTCTGACAACAACATAATTTCAAAACATGTCAGAACGTAGCAAAACATACGTCCAGTTGTAGCCTATGTCAATAGAAACACCGTACTAAAGTCGGATTCAAAATCTAATGGACGGATTTTGCACAATCGCGACTCTACGATTCCAGAATCAATTTTGCAAAGTTCCTTCGATTCTTCTTTTTAATTCTTAATGAGACATTTGTATATATATAAATATATACGTTACATGCAATAAGCCAAGTGGCTCAGTGTGCCTACTGCACGTCTCGCGCTCGGGCGGTCATAAATTTCCGCCCGGGCGCTTGTTCGGCGCTTGAGCGGTTAAAACTTACCGCTCGGGTGCGGGAGTTTCTGTCGAGATACTCGGCTGAACATCTCCTGGCGCTCGGGCGGTAATATTCTACCGCTCGGGCACCAAACATTCTGTCCAAGAATTAAAATTGACGCTCGGGCGGTTCTTTTCTACCGCTCGGGCGCGAGATGTTCGGTTCAACATCTTGGCTTAAAATAAACCAACGCCCGGCTTCGTCATTTGAGTTCCTACAACCTCAGTTCTGTCAGTTAATCAACGTCTGATTACAGTAATTAAATCTCGGGCATTACACAATCATTCTTAGAAATTAAAACAAAAACAAAACAAATTTATGCATGCTGCCTAGCGAGACTGATGGTGAGCAGTGCAGCATTTTAAATTATTTTTTTTGCACTGCCTGAAATTTGGAGTAGCAGGGGCACGAAGGCTAGGGTTGCCTTAGATGGTCTCGGGCAATCTATAGCCCACAGGCTCGATATGGTATGTGCCCAAGGACGATTTTCTAATCTTTCAAAAATTTTGGGTTAAATTTATATTTTATGAAAATTTTGTTAAATTTACCAATGCAATTAATATTTGATAAAATTATTGATTTTTCTTATAAAATAATTAATTAGAATTGAATTTTATTTATTTATGGTAAAGATGTTTTACAAGAAAATTATTTATTAATAAATTATTTGAAATTAGATAAATGTGATAAATTTGTTGATTTATTTTTAATTATGACTGTTAGTGATAAATTTACAAGATACAAGATTTGTTGATAATATATGATAATATGGTTTCATATAATACAAGATATTATATAGTTTAAAGACAATATAAATCCATGACCAATTTGCTAGGTGTATGTTAGATTTTTACATGTATTTTAATATGTGATAATTATTAAAGTGAGCATGATTTATAACTCGTTGTTATCCCTTTAATTTTTATAACAATGTGCCATATAACTTTAATGTAAATATTAGATTTAGTGGTTGGTCAAGATTTGAAAATAATGGGCCCAGGTCATCAAGAGTTATGAAGATCGAAGACATGTAAAATAATGGAAGCTTTTGTAATTGTTGCATTTGCATCCCTGCATTTACCTATGTTTTGGACTTGTATCCATATTTGGCTCATATAGATCAATTAGATCTTGGTTATTGATCATCATTTGTTTATCTATGATGCATGTTATATATTATAAATAATTATTATATTTGTTATTATTATAATAATAACTAGAGTTGCATAAATTCAGCAAATTTACAAAAGAATATGTCAAGATTTTAAAATGAATTGATGAGATAAATTTTTAAAGTTCAAATCCCTCATTTGAATTAGATTTAACATTAAAATCAAGCCCATAAAAGGATATTTAAAAGTGTTTAATTTTTTTGCCTTCCATCAACAGTGATTGTATGATGAACGCTACCTGTAGTTAATGTTTGACTCATATTTTTGAGGAGACTGGATCTCAGAAAACTGTGACTTCAACTGACATACTTGATGTGAATTGAGTGAAACTCCCATGAATTTGGCTTATATTATTGGGGGATCTCATGGCCACTGTTTGTTACGGTTCAATATTGATAGGTCGGGCTCGGCACATGAAGATGAGTGACATCATATTATTGGGCCCTAATCAATAAGGAAAAATACGCGAGAGGTTACATGGGGGATGCAATTGGGCTCCATTTTTTTTGAAATTATGATCGAATAACATTATTTGAGACCATAATTTAGAATTGTGTTAGAACATTTCATGTTCGAAATCTTGATTTTGATGTTAACAAAATTTGTTATTTTGTTTCTAAAAAATTTGCCTAAGTGCACAGAAACTGGAACTGATCATGATTCGAACTGATCAGTTATCGAGTCAAAACTGAAGTTATCGAGAAGCAAACTGAAATCGTCAACTGACTGATCAAACTGAATTAGTTCAACTGATTGTTCAGTTGATAGGCGGTTCAGCAGAAGACTTTCAGAAGCCCGGTCAGCTGATGAAGAGTTCAACTGATGAAGAGCTCAAATGACTAGTTCAACTGAATCAATGAAATCAGTGAAGCTGACGAGTCAACTGATTTCGCCTCTTCAGAACAATACCAGTTCAATTGACCAATTCAGAACATCAGTTAGGAGCAAACTAGTTTATAGAACACGACAAGCTTATTCAATGGAATCCAGCTGTGCGCATTAAAGAAAAGCTTTTGTCCAGTCAAAGGACAATAACGGACGTTGCATCAGAGCTTAAAGACAAAATGTTCCAGAATGGCTGTCGGAAAAGTCGAGACACAAATTTCAAGGAACGGATACAATAATTGAGTCTCATTGTACGATCAAGCTTCGCGCCTATAAATAGAAGATGCAGATTAGTGAAGACAAATGAACATACAAGTGTGTCAAAAAGGAGGGAACACTTCAACCTGTTATCAGCTTAGATTAGAAGCACAATTCCCTCAGTGTCTGAGAATACTTTCGTGTTGTATTCATAGATCAGTTCTCACACACGCACACACAATCACTCACATAAATAGAGAGTTGAACTTAAAGACTAGCTAAGTGAGTCTTGCACAAAGATAATAAACTTGTGTGTGTAGTCTTTGACACACAGACGATAAACAAGTGTTGGCTGGAAGGTGCTAACTTCAGTCTAGGCTAGGAGTCCTGTTAGGCAGTATAATGAGTCCTAAGCTCAGTAAATTTGTACAAAGTGTTGTATAAATCAAAGCCTTGTAGTGGATCCTACCCGAGGTGGTAGAAGAGGTGACGTAGGAGCAGTTGAAGTCTCCAAAAATAAAAAAAACATACCTTGTGTTTTAACTTCTTAACTTTGTTTTAAACTGATTTGATCAGTTCTAGCTGATATCAGTTCAATTCTCACCATAACTGAATTGATACAAGCCAGAACTGATTTCCCGTACTTTAGTTCATCAGTTTACACAAGCTTAATTTTTTTAACTAATCGATTTTCTTAACGAATGATTACTTCGAGTATTTTTCACTTGGTTTAAAACCAAACTCGATTTAATTCATCGGTGCTTACATTCTTAGAACATGAACTATTGCAGCTCATTGAGAATATTGTGTTTGAAGCAATTGATAGGTGCCCATCACACAACAGGTGCCCATCACACGATCCATCAAATTGGATATTGCGTGATCATTAAAGAAATACGATTTCTTGTTTTTAATAGAGGATGGTGAAACGTCAAAATAGTGGGAGGTGATTCATAAAACAAAAGTTCATATTTTATGTCTTATAAATATTTTAAATAACTATTGAAGTTTATTTTGTTTCTTTTTCAATATATTTACGATGTTGCTGTGAAATCTATTATTTGTCATTTTCGATCAAAACAAGCTAAGCGAACCTAACTACCACGATTTGCTAAGGAATCTAAAAATCATTATGAAATCTGAGATGATAGCATATGTACTCAAAAAGGCACATCCAAAAGAAGCAGCACCTGTCAATGCTCATGCTGAGGAATTGGCTAAGCTTGATAGATGGTGGCAAGCTAAGAGTTACATTCTTGCTTCTATGTCAAAGGAAATGAAGAGGCTGTTCGAGAATGCTGAAAATGTTGTGAGCATTTTCCTGTTCCTACAAGAGTTGTTTGGTGCACAGACTCGTCCCTTAAGGCATGCTGCCATCAAGGAACTCATGACTACAAGCTTGCGAGATGGAGCCTCGGTTCATGATCATGGAATGAGGATGATTGAGCTCATTGAAAAGTTGGCGGGATTAGACATAGTCTTGCCAAACAAGTTGTCCACAAGCATCCAATTCTTGTCAGTGCAAGCTTCATTTGATGGGTTTGTAGTAAACTTCAATATGAATAATATAGAGGCTAGTTTTAAAGAGCTAGTCAATATTCTTACCACATATGAATTCACCATGAAAAAGGAAAGCATGTTTTCTTAGTGGATTCATCTTCTGGGACAAAGAAAGGCCAACAAGAGAAGGGAAAGAAGCGTTTTACCCATTCCAAGAAAAACAAGCCCGAGAAAAATCAATCTCCAAATGAAACTAAGGGGCCCTCAAAGTTCGAGAAGTTAGAAGAAGTATGCTTCCACTACAAGAAACCTAGACATTGAAAGCACAACTACATGAAATATATAGCCCAAAAGTGTTTTGGCAAGGGTATATTCTATATTGAAGTAATTGTTTTTATTAACTATTTTTCTTGTGTATTGGATATCGGACGTGGATCTCATCTTTTCATTGACTTGCAGTTGATGACAAGAAATAAGAGGCTTAGGGGTGATGAAACATTTCTGAGGATGGGCAATGGAGCAAGAGTTGCTGCCAAGACCTTAGGAGAAATTTATATAATTTTGAACAATAATTTTAAGTTAATTTTTTTTATAAATGTTTAATATGCTTCAGACTTGTTAAAAACATTGTTTCCATTTCTATGTTCTATAATTTTGAACATTGACTAATAATTTATATTGATTTATATTTTCCAGACTTGTTAAAAATAATTATAAAAAAGTATTAAACACAATGACTGGATCGAGGTATAGAATACTTGGGTACAAAATTTGAAGACTGTTGGGATCGAAAATTTGTTTAGAGGGAGGGGGGTGAATAAAAACTTTTATAATTTTCTTGATTTTGGACTGTTCTTGACAGTTCTTATGTTGTTGAAAAGTATTCTTGAACTACTAGACTTGCTGGACCATTAAAACTGTAAGTTAGGAAACAGTTTAGCTTGACTAGTGATAGATTATACTTGACAGTTTGAGAATAAACGATTTTAAATGAACTTTTTAGGAATGTAAATGTGTAATGTAATGACACATAAATTTTATGAATTTTTGGAAATAAAACTCATACGTCACAACTTTTTCCACTTAGGAAAGTTTTCACCAAAAGATTTTGATTTTACAACGTCTTGTAATAACCCACTTGAGTTAGGACTTATCACTGCCTAAATGAAAATCTTAATGATCATTTTACAATTCTGGATATTTAAAAACACTTGGTTCACCAGACAACACAAAAAATACAACGGTCAGACTTGACAGTTTGAGTTGTTGGAGTAGCACAGATTAATACTTGATGATATTATATGATTCTGATAAGTGTGTGATTGAATGAGCAGATATAAATCAAAATATTATGTGTGCTCGAGATATTTGAAGTATACAGGCTTAAGAATAGTTGTGGTTGGTCGAGAGAGTTCTTCATACTTTAAATATGCATATTTAAAGTTGAAAAACTCCAAGTCGGATTTGGTTTTCAACGATCATCTGTACTGTTTTCTCGACAAAATATACATATTACTTTCATATCATTAAATGATCATTGATACTCTTTGTGCTTTTGCGACTTCAAATCTTTTGATTTCCATAAATCTGACACGCGATGTCCTAGTTAAGTAGTTTTTTGTCATTCAGGATTTAGTATAATACCATGTAATCTTTTTAAATGAGAAAACTGATTGAACGACTTGACTTTAATACTTTTTAGATTTATCTCTTTTCTAACTGGTGACAGTGCGACTTTATCTTCAACGGTTCGAATACTTTTGACTGTCGATCATTTTTTTATAGATGATAAATTTGCTCGTGTCTTGACTTTTTAGCCCGAAGACTTGATCTCCTTAGGCCATGTCTGAACGGCTTGATTGGGTCCAATGTTCTAAAACCTGAAATACATTTAAAATCAGCTGGACCTGAAAAAGCATGACGTTGTTATTTGTCAATCACCAAAACTTAAGGGCATTTTAAATATCTTAGTAATTTCTTCTTTTTTGATAATGACAAAACTAAGCTACAATTCTATACAAGAAGTTACGTAGAGAAAAAATTTACAAGGATTTGAGCAAGATAAATTTCATTAAGGAAATAAAATGTCATAGGTGCATAAAATTAAAAAAAAATTCCTATTACACATACAATTTTTTTTTATCTTCTACGACTTCATCAGTTGCTTCCACCACCTCTTCTTCTGTCATTCTTCTTCTTTCAACATTATGCCCACTTCACCAGGGGATATCGTTATCCTACTGAAACTCCTAACTATTCTCACAACTGAAACAATATGATAATTAAGACTCTTACTGTCAGTTACATATATTTTGACCAAAATTCACTTAGCACAATTTATCCTCAATGATATGATAACATATGAGCATGTTCTTCAAAGTATGATGGATCAGTTGGGCTCTGTAAGCTTAAATTAGAGAATAAGACTTAGATCGTTTTTAATGTTCGAGAAAAGTGAAATGTTCATGCATCTGATCTATTTATAAGCATACATCCAACGTTCATCTTTTGAATCAGATAGACGTTCGAGATATAGTAACTATTGTGTCACATCATCATCATTTATGACAAAAGGTATAATTTGATAGTACAAATGTAATATGATTTTTTAATGGATTAAAAAGTTGTTACGATACGAAGGATATTCATTCTGATATCGTCAGCTAGGCTCTAATTTCGTAAGAGAATGTTATTAAAATACTTCAGAGTCTGTCCGTCGAATTGCATGACTTATTCAATCTGAGATGTTATTAGGTAGTCCTTGTGAATCAGTTGGCTTAGTGAATCATTTGGCTTCTGACATTCAACCACACTTGAAAATCAGTTATGATTCAGTTTGTCTTGGAAAAATATTTACGCATGAATATTCTTTTTTCTTATTGAATTCAGTTCGGATAGACTCTTATAAATGTTCACATTAAATCAGTAACCTTTGTCAAATCATCAAAACTCAAATGATCCAAAAATGCATTTCCACGAGAATCTATACTTTTTTTTAATTTACTTATTGTGTATTTTATATATTACTTAACTATAATTATTAATTAATAAATGTATAAGTAATATTAAAGCATATCATTTGCATCTTATTTAATTTGATGAAGTTGATAACTAGAGGTTGAAATATACACATTATATATGTAAAAATTAACAATAAATCATAGACCTTGACATAGATGGAGTTAGAGGGGCACTCAATTTTTTTGCATATAAATTAAGTGAAGAGTAATAAGATGTTAAAATAAAGGTTTTGACTGCACAATTGTTACACAATATATCGAATCATATAGTACAAAAAGCTTTTGGAAAAAAAAAACCAGCAAACAATATAGTGAAAAAAACAGTGGAGAAAAGTTTAAAATGAACCAAACTGAGACCTGTATGAAATACAGTGTCTTTAAAACAGATTTGTCTCCTCTGGTATGTGCTTCGAGGATGTACTTGGACGTCTGTTTCCTAAGATACGACAAAACAACTAGCAGTAACCTAGCACGAGGCACCACTACGACGAACTGAAAGATACCTTAACTTTATCACGAGAGCAGAGGAACAACATCCGGATGAAGGAACAGCAGCCGAGACAACAAAGAAGAATGTTGAGTGAACGAGAATGCAGGAGAGTGTGTTAGGTACTTCTGAAAGACTTGATGCTGCCTCTATATATAGGTACTTGAGTGCCATATGGACAGTCACTGCTGGCCATCCGAAAAGCCAAAGGTCAGTCCAGCTAGAGCACTAAAGGTCAGTCCAGCTGGAGCACCAACAGGCAGGCCATATGGAGAATCAGGCAGATGGAAGGTCATCCATAATAAAATTTTTAAAAATAAAAATAGTAAAAGTCAGGTGAACCTTGGTTGGAAATTTTGCGTTGATCGGTCCAACAATCGACGCACCTAGGTCGCGCTCGTATGCTTGCACACAAGTCAATCCTTTTTCCATTGCAAATTGGGCCCGAGATTTGCACCCTCACTGCGCCGACGTGCACGAGAGAGCCTCTTGACCAATATTTCTTACACTTTCACAAAGATTAACTCAATATAAACTCATCAATGCTATGATTAATTTCCTGTGTGGGACATTTCTCACTTACCATCTACTTATCTATGCCTTGCTTTTCCAATTTCCCATTCAAAAAGAACAAGCCTAAGTCCAACAACAATTTTGCCACCTCAAGTTTTTAAATTTATAAATTCCTTCAATCTTATCTAAAAACATGAGCAAAATTTTGATTATTATTCAAAAATTTATGATGTATCAACTTTAAACAAAAAATCACATCATATTAATTATATTAAAAAAATTAACAATATTTCGACAATTTCAAAAATAAAAACAATTACTTATAAAGTATTATTTATAGTTTTTGAATTTGATATTTAACACTATAATTTTTTTTTTAATATATCAATCTACTAGAATTGTAACCACTATTCTAAAAAACTAGAAACACAGTAAATTAGTATGCCATCAATATAATAATTAGATTTATTTAAATATTTCGCTTTCATTATAACAACAGAGGGTTGATTTTTAGTTCTTAATATTTCAAATATAAGATTGTGGAACAAAATAGAAGATTAATTTTTCGATTGTTATTCGTTAATGCACAATGATACAAGAGTAAATTGCCTAGCTCATGTTTTTAGATAAAAACATCCATCTTCTGTTTTGTCCCCCTAAAGTGAAAATCCTAGCTCCGTCCTTGCATCTAGAGATTTGAAGCGATGATTATTTTTGGAGTAAATTGGAGATAAATTCTTAAATCAAAACATAAATTTATCCTAACTTCTTACACCTAATAATTTTTGTTTAAACTTCCTAAATACTTTTATATGTGTTGATTGTAATGATTAATTTTACTGAGCCGTAAAAGTATTAGAACCTAGGTAAAATTATTTCAAAAATAAAAATTTATTATTACTTTGTAAGTAATGTTTGAGGAGGAGAATTTTCTCAAAATAACATGGATCCGAACCCAGGTTCGAGATTAATTATTTGAAGGATTTATTCCAAAACTTTGAAATATTTGAAACATGAATATCTAACCAAAGTTAGATATCAGGAACAAAGTGTAACTTATTAGAGTTCTAAGGTAAAATTATGATTTAAAATAATAGATTCCTAGAAATAGTACCGGATTCATCTAAACTTTCTATAGATATTAGAGAAATTCAAAAGACAGTACAAAATTATGACAATATGTTGTATTATGTACCAAAAAATGTGGAGAAATCCTTGAAAACCAAGAAGAAATTCTTGGAACATTAAAGGAGATACAAACAAGAATTCAAACTCTAGAACAACAATCAAATTCTAGTCAAAGGACTTCAGAAGGAAGGTTATGACCATGCTTTGGTATTGAACTCTTATTACACCAGAGATAGAAGTTAAAGTAATGCCAAAACCTTTAACCGAAGAAGAAAAATGATCAATCTAATTAAACAGTCTCAGAAAATAATTAATCTGATGAAAACTTTGGAGATGATTGATCTCGAGGATCTCCAAGACCTTACAGAATCTTTTGCAAATCTTAATGTTGTAGATCTGAAGATGAACACAATTGAGGGTAAACCACCCACCATAACCTGTTCATCTTCTCAGGAACCACTAGGAGAAAGTGTGGGATATCATAATGCAAATATGAGAGAACCCTAAGCAGATTTTCATACTGGTGGAGAATCACACCTAGCTGGAACAAGGTCAAAGAGAAGTCAAATTCTCATGCACCAAACACCATAAAGAAAATTTGTTTTAGAACCTATACATCCTTATGTGGTTATGTTTAACCTTGATGTATTGGACTTCAAAAACAGAGAAGATCTCATAGATGACTGGACATCAGCTAAGAGAATTGCAATAAGAACACTAGATCTCAATAGAGAAAGATTCATTAAGCTTTTAGAAATGAGTCTTATGAGATCAGTTAAAATTGCTTGGGACATGAGTTCCGTGGAAACCAAAGAATCAGTCATAGCCGGAGAATCTCTCAGTGAGATAGTCGGAAGAATTGCCACCCTATTTGCCACCCTATTTAAAACACAATTTATAAGGATAGACTATTTTAACATTCAAGATACAAAGAAGAAAAAGAAATACACTCAAGCTATGTATAGTCTTGAAATACATGGCATATGTTTAGTAGATGAATGTATTAAGTTATTCTCTAAATATAGATAGAATTCGGGGGTCGAAGAAAATATAGTAATGTAACTTTTCTTTGTCAAAATGCCAAGTCCCTAGAGATAAATGCTAATAAGAGAATATGTCCCTGGAAATCCAGATATATTCACACAAAGAGCCTCATTTCTCAAAAGAAATTGGCAGAATAATGTCATATGACAGTATTACAAAAGAAATACAAATGATTAAGAAGTATTAACAAACGTACTCCTTTGTGTTGTAAAGAAAATGATCTTTCAACAAATATTGGAAGTAAACCACAAAAGCAGAAGATGAAGAGTTTTAAATTTCATCCTTATGCCAGAAGTGGAAGAAGTGAAAGAAGTTTTTGGAAATTAAGAACAGTATGGTCTAGGCAAAAGGACAAATCTTAAAAATCTGGGCAAAGATGTGGACCATCAAGAAGTAAGACATCATCCCAAGCATTGAGTACATCTCGAAGCATAGGGAGAACATCTACAAAGAAAACTTTCAGAAGAAATCACACCCGAGCTAATGAAAGTTTTAAAGATTGTAATTGCTGGAAATGTGGAGCAAGATGTCATATTTCAAATAATTGTCTAGAAAATGAAAAAGAGGAATAAAATGCTTTGATCTGACCTCGGATATTGAAAAAACAGTTTATTATCAAGATCTTATTCAAGTATACCAGTTTGAGGATATTGACTCGGACGAAAGTATATATGAAGAATAAGTCTTGAGTAAGGAAAAATCTGATAGAACAGAATCAGAGTTTGAATGTAGACGATGTGTTTCGGCAAGAAACACATGAATACTTGTATGGTTTTTTTAGTCAGACAACAATACCTCATAACAAGGTCCAAAAGATCTTGAGAGAAAATCCTAGCCTACATAAATATCAAGGATTCTCTGCAGGACATGTTGAAAAGTTCTTAGGAAATATTGACCTAAGAAAGAAAAAGCATCATCTAATCTATAAAATTTTCAGTAAGGAAATGACAATTTCAATAGAACTTACGGGAAATAGAATGGAGATGCAGTTAATTCTTTCTAAAGAAATTAAGGAGGAATTACAAAACCTAAAATTAGAAGTAGCACGAGCGATGTCCTGGATTCATATCGGAGCAATCCAGATTATGATAAAAGCTACTTTCAAATAATGAATAGATTCACCTATTGATATTGCTATATGAGATAAAAGAATAGATAACCCTCAAGATTCAATACTGGGAAATATTTCAGGAAACATCTATGTGGGAAAATTGTAGGATTAATTTATCCAAGAAATTCCTACACTCTGGCAGATCGAGATTTCAGCTGAGCTTTGAAGTTGCATCAAAACTTCAAAGGAAAAAGGCTGAAAAAAGAAGTTAATAGACCATATTATATTACCTATCAAATTTCATATGCTCTATCTAATACACATTATTCAAAATTGTTTATTAGATATGAGTTTATTGAAATACCTGAGATATTTGGAAAAGTTGCTCAGACAATTTATCTAGAAAGAGTTGAGTTCCAGGAAACAGATATGCAGATCCAAGACAAATCTATTCTACAAAGAAATCAAAGTCTTAAACTGGAACAAAAAAGACTATCTTTTCAAGGAGATAGAATTACGAGCTACAGGTGAGAAAAAACATATCCAAGAAACCCAACAGACACTAAAAAGCTTTCCGACAATAGGAAAACTTAGATGTCCAGAAAGTTAGAAAGAATTTGAAATAGTATTTGATATTACAAAACAAAGGAATCAATTTTCTTGTAATACCATACACTTTTTAGAAAAACCTATGATAGGAACTTACCAAGGAATGATTTATATCGAAGAGTTGGAAGTTCATACTAAAGGATTCTCAGGAAAAGAACCAGATCAATTGGTTCTTGGGCTAGAGTTTCTCGATGAGCATAAACCTTGAAAACATCTAGAAAATGGAATGAAGTTCATGGCATAAGATAAAATCTGGAAACTCCAACAATATACATCCATGTAGCGATGTTATATGCACAATATAAGACATAATATTTTGCTGCATATATTGATTCAAGAGTAGGAATCTGTACAACAAAAAGAGGAGTTTTTCCAAAAGAATTGGAAGAAGAAATACCTCATATTGCTGGACGAGATTTCTCTAAATGGATCTTAATCTTATGTAAAAGGATTAAGACTGACAGAAATATTAATAGAAGGTGATGAACCACTCAACCACTTATTAAAGAAAAGCCACCAATTAATGGTTGAAAAGACCACTACTCACAAGATGCTGCCGACCACAACTGACAAAAGAATTCACAAGTTTTGAAGTCCAAATTTCAAATCCACCAAGACTTCTATAAATAAGAAGGTAGAAGGAAGATGAATACATTATTCAATCTCTTCATTTTCTTTCAAACAAATTGTAATATTTTCTCTTACTAGTTTATGTGTGTTGTAACTCCGGCTACTATAGGTAGCTAAGCAATTTCCTCATCCTCTACTGGAGGTTACTATGTAATAATACTTTGTATGTTTGAATAAAAAGACAAAGTTTTATCGCCCCTCTCATGTATTATTTTCAAATTGAACTACTTTACTATATATCCTGAGGTAGGAAACGAAATAAAGTTGTGCTAGGTGTTGTTGAAGGAATATATGTCAAGAACCATATGTTACGACTGCATGGTTAGACTGTGAAGAGCAATATGTAAAATCCGTAGGATACAACCCGACGACACTCCAGTCAAAGAGATAAACTGTTCAATTTATTATACAGAAGCATGATGGGTCATTTATATATATATATATATATATATATATATATATATATATATATATATAACCGATCATCTAAACATGCTATATAAGCTTGAAACATTGCGTAGCTGCATTCCTTTAGGCTATATACCTTTAAGAATAGACTCGATAGGTAAAACAATGAACATACCATAATTATGACGATTGATGATATTTTTGAAAATTTTAAGAAATTGGGGAGCTAAAACAAAGATTTGAAGGGATGGTGAGTGAGGAAAAAGTTAAATTTGGAAATAGAGATTTATTGCAAGTTTTCCCTTATTTTTATTGATATGAGAAAATGAAAATAGATATCGTAGTTTAATATTTTAATTGGGATAAAAAATTGACTATATAGAGGAAAATTTATTTTATTTTGTAATATATGAACAAATACGAGGAATATTTATGGAATTTTAGAAAAAGCTTCACCAGTTGTTCTAGTTATCATGGGGCGCGGATGCTTCGGATAACCTTTGTCAGCTTAAAGAATAATCTGCAATTCTTTTTTTTTTTTTTTGAAAAGTAATTCTTTCAAAGTTTGTATTGATGGTTGTGGTCTAAAGTTCATATGCGTATCATTACTTACCTTTTTTTTTAAATCAATCGAACAAGATACAAAGTACTCGTTATGCTTTCAATTCGCCGATCCATCGTCTCACATTCTAAATGACATCTTTTATTAACAAAAAGTTTTGCATCTATTTTTTATGTTACATGGTGGCGGGTTTACTAGGTACCAAATTTCAAACATAACCAAAACCCTCAAGAGTTCGGTGAATCAGCCCATTCACGATCACACTTCTTAGCATCATTTTCAATGTTTTCAAGAATCAATGCATGTTTTCAATCAAGAATCGCATATAGCTCAAGAATACATTTTTTCCCGTGTAGTTATCACCTTGATCTGCATACCCAATCCAAGTTCCACGAATTCTAATTTGGCCCGTTTCCTGTAAACTTGGTGTCCTAACTGTCTATATGAACCCAAAATAAAAAATAAAAAATTATCGTCTATAACCCTGTCCAGTTCATGAACTTCTTGATCTCATCGTACAAAACTAGAACAGCAGCAGCACCAGTACTCCTAAAAATATTTGATAGAGCCCCACGATAAAAAGAGGCAAAACCCTCCTGCTTGTAAATCTTCCTCCAGCAATCCAACGTACTCCTGTACATTGGTTGTCCTACACCAGATTGCATCATCATTCTTCTCCTAACTGTGTCGAGTGGATATGACAACATCCCAGCTGACGTTGTCACAGCTTGAGCAGCTACCCATCTTTTCCATAATGCTATATCTGACTTCGAATCTCTTGACATGACGTCTTTAATAGTATCAAAACCACCAAAGTATAGGCCTCGATGAACAACCATTCCTTGCAAAGAGGCTGAAAGCCCCCTGTAAATTCCAGGAATTCCATCTCTTTCATGAATGGTCCTCAGGAAGTGACAAACGCCTCTAAATTGGCGAGTTTCAGTTCGTCCAAGATCAGCAGCCAGGCGTGTGTGAGCAATATCAAGTGGATATACAATGATCAAAGTCGTGCAACCAGCTGCAGAGCCAGCTATAAAATTGGCAGATGGGCCAGATAGTAAATCACCTTGTTGTGAGTTGCTGCGCAATATGTTCTTATACAGATCCTGTCAAATTATAAACGTTGGTCAATGCTTTCTACATAAGATAAAACTTGACGTCAAAAGTTTAAACCACTATCCTTATCATCACATAATTTCATTCAGATACTGGTAAACTTCAGGCAACGAAAAGATCATCGAGAATGTTCAGGGACAAAATACAGTTGGTGGTCACACACACCATAACTCACTTATCAAGTAAAGGAGTATCATACTCCACAGCCATAGATGCAACATTGAACATACACAAAAAAACTCCTGGTCAGCACAGCACACATTGCATATACGGGTTTGTCTCAACTTCTTCATCATGTCCCACTCCT
Source organism: Primulina eburnea (assembly GCF_022965805.1). Classification (NCBI taxonomy): domain Eukaryota; kingdom Viridiplantae; phylum Streptophyta; class Magnoliopsida; order Lamiales; family Gesneriaceae; genus Primulina; species Primulina eburnea. The sequence goes on along the minus strand of NC_133115.1, from coordinate 236,504 downwards.
GCATCCAGGCTTAACCAACTAACATAATTTTGAAAAACTGAATTAAAGACTGTTTTATGATCTTATTGAAACAAATTAACCAGGTCCAGTGTTTAAACCTCAGAGACTTTCCCATTGAGACTCCAAGCCACATAAAGTGAAAATCTTAAAAATATCATGCATCCTGTCAGAATAATTATCCATCTCAGGAAGTTCGTGCGTCTATTGACTCTATTGATAACCCCAACTTCGTATCTACACTTTACAAGTCAGTACAGTGACCACAGTCAATAATAACAGGCAAACAGTCTCCATCTTTGACAGTTGGGTGGTTCTTTTTACTACTTCCGCTTCAGCCACTAAATATTTTATAGTGCTTATATTTTTCTTCAATGGAGGACATATTCTTCTGGAAATACTAGCTATTCAACGGCTTGAAGATAAAAACCATAATGCAAGTATACTAATTAACTATATATGTATTGCAGTATTGGTCAGTTCTCGAGTAACCAGGACTACCTGCTTCTTTACAAAAATATTTACCAAATTTTCTTAAACAAATTACTGTGGATAAGCCAGCATCATCATGATGAGCATTTTAATGCTGAGAGCGTGTGTTCCAACAACTGGTTCAAATAAGGTTTTAGAGGAACCAATGACAATATGAGCCAATATAGCACAACCATAGAATGGGTTTGGATGATCAGGGTAAAAGTAGAAAACCAATATATAAGTGATAAGTTTAGTTAAATTGAGTATGCAAGTAATCAACCGTGATTAAGTCGCGCCAACTTAAAAGTGTAACGCTTTACACCACCAGTCAGACCAAGGCAGAGAACTACTTCACAAGTAAGTTGACACAAATGACCTAACTGACAGTTTTATCTATTAAGAAACTTCAAGTGTTTATCTCGTTGTCCACTTGTAAGCCACTGAGAACTCGCTACCCTCACAACTTTTCAATCATCTTGCTTCCCCAGCAATCCAAGAAAAACCCTTGAGTGTGTAACCCAAGGCACATCCTTTCCAGTCAACAATTGTGTTAACAGTAAATTAAAAGCTTTTCCACAATTTGTCGTTTTTAATTGGTTTGAGTCGCACTAAATAGTAAATCTTCAGAGTAGATGATGAAACGATTAATGTTCTACGAATTATACACCGACTCTAATGCGGTCCAAAAACATTAAAGTTAGAACAAAGTACCAGCTGTGTGATTCACTGGAGCTAGATATCAGTCCCTTGTCAAATATAAGTCGAGATCATAATCATGATAATATGCGAGCGTCTAATGGTGCCTAAAATAAAATGATTAAAGCCCTCCAATTGTTGCTAGCTACTGATTGCGGTGATTCTCTTAGCACAATCTGTTTTTAAAGTCATCTAGAGATAAATTGGCACTAAAATATTCAAGTGTGAAAAATTTTGTATATAACCTGGCAGGGTAGTCAAGACAGAACTGGGCTCAATTTTATTGTAATAGAAGAATATTAGTTACCATGCATTTCTACCCATAAAAAATATCCACCCTTGAACAATCTTGAATTGACTATAGCAAGAGTTTCAATACCTCTAGTGACTATATGATTCCAGAAAATTCCTTTTTATATTCACCTGCGTACTTCATCAAACTAAAAAACCACCAAAGATCATATCAATTTTACGCAGAGTAAGAAAACAACAAGACAACATTCATGGTCACGAGCTCAGGCGTTGGAAACAAAAGGAGAAACCAAAAAAATGTAAATTCAATTTCCAAATTAAACTATTCACAAATCCAATTAAAAAATGAAGTGCCAGATCAGCAAAATACAGTTTCTAAGATAAACAAAAACTTGAGATCTCACGTGATCACAGTTTCTTGGAAGGAAAAAAAGCTAACCAGAACATATCACACTTTTTCCAGATCATACATGAAAGTCCAATCATACCGAGAGAGAAAATTTGGTGTATTACCTTTAGCGAGAAATTGAGGGCAACAGAGGGGTAATATCTTAAAACGCTGCTGCCATTGCCTCTCCACAAAGACACAACACCTTCCTCCTTAACCGTACGGGCAAAGCAGTCCAGCATCCCCTTAAACCTCCGGTGGGGCCCACCTGCCAATATCGCCATATTGCTCTCCTGTGTCTGCAGCAGCAACTTTGCTCGCTCAATGGGAGCCACAATGGTGTGCACCACACCTCCCAGCATCGCCCCCGCCGTCAGATCCCTGTGGAAGCTACTCACCCAATTTCTTGAAATATCGCCGCCATTGTTGTCTTCTCCTGGATCACTTTCCTTCACCGTCGCCACCATTCTTGAAACAAAAGCAAATTTGCCGTTGCGAAAACTAGCACCCGATAACCTAACTAGGAACTGAATTTTCTCGATTTGTTGATTTGGAGATTGGAAAGGGCATCAGTCTAGCTCATACTTTTCGTTCCTGTTTCCTTTTCGTTCAAAATTGAAGATTATATAATTAATCAAATTCAAAACGAAATTCTTCGATTTTTGCAGAAAATGGAAATGATATGGAGTATGGGCCTCTCTTCTTTAATGGGCTTCCTTAATTATTGGGAAAAATATGTTGTAAAAGTGTGTGAGCAATGATTTAAGAGTAAAAAAAATGTATTTTTCTTTCTGATCTTAATTTTAATTATTTCTTATCAAACATGCATGCTTTATTGGCCTACATACAATTTGTCTTTGTTGTTTACTTATTATATACATACAAGTTTTGAAATGAAGCATGAGCATTAATGCATGCTTTCTACAATAATTTCTTTATTGAATATTTGGATCAAATAGGAGAACTCATTTTCAGACTTCAATTTTTATAACAATTTGACGGGCCGGGATTTTTTAACTGAAAAAGCCTTACCAATTGACATGGGATTATATCAACAGATTAATAACTGAGCCAAGAGAAGAATCATTGATGCGGACCAAATTCAAGAGCAGCCCACAATAGAGCACAATTCTGATACCGACCTACTCATGGTGGCCATTCAAAAGTTCGATAACATCAAGATGAGGGCCAGAGAAACAAGGAAAGAGTTTGATTAAAGGTTCGGTATCATAGTGATTGAGCTGGCAGATCTTGGGAAGGATTACAAAAATATAGAGGTTGTACTTAAATTAATGGGAGCTCTCCCAAGAGAATGAGACGTGAAGACCATATTCATTGGATAGTCTAAAGATTTTAACAAGCTCGAACTACATGATCTTGATATGATCATAATAGTTAGTATTTTTATTTTCATATTTCTCATTATTCCAACCTCCGATATGTTTAATTGATACATTTTTGTGTAATTTTATTGTAGGAGGAACTTTTACGATCTTGGAGCAAATTTGAGCTAAAAAGGTGATGCTTATCACATTTGAAGTTTCCAAGATAGAGTTGAAAGTGAATGACAAAACCAAAAGAAGTCCTGGAATAAGGCGTGGCCACGTCTTATGACGATACTTCAACTGCCAAAAAAATTGCAAGGAGGAAAATCTAGATAAAATATTATTTATTATTTTATATTTTAAGAATTAATCAGGGTTAATTTAAATTTAGTGGGCTTCTTAGCTTAATCCTTGACCCAACTCACTATTCACAAAAAGAAGGAGGCGGCTGATTTTTTTGTACACAAGATATTCAACTCACAATTCCTTCCACTCTTAACTCACGCACAAGAAAAGAAAAAAGAAGCGCAAGAATTTCTCAACCTCTTCTCCACACCTTTAGGCTAAGTTTTTTATTTATTATTATTCAAGGGATATTTTTACTATTTCGATTTATCACTGTGAGGCTTTTTGCACTTTAATTTAGTATTTGTGTTTGTTCAAGTATTTGTTGATTTATATTTAATTCCATAAAAGTTGTATCTCGGTTAATCTGACAATTTAATTCGATATATAATTTTCTACTGTTATCCATTAATTCAGTGATCTGTAATTTTCATGAATGATTGGAACATGAGTAGCGATAGATTAGGTGTGTTGTGCTATCATAATATATTTAATCTAAATAAATCAACGAAACTCGATCTATCAATTGCAGCTATCTCGATTGTTAGATTTTAGGATTAACTGTTTTCACAAAACGAAAATGCTATTTTAATTAATATGGAACGCTATCGTGCCCAGTTAATTATTGATAAGTTTTGACTGGATGCTGGGTTTGGTCAATTAAATTAGGAAAACACAAGGATTTTAGCGGGTATCCCTATAATTCTAAGGTTAATTGCTTGTATCTGCATGAATAAATATATGTTAGCCGATGAACAGTGATACAATTGAATAATAGAAATCCCTTGAATCGAGCTTGATAATATTAATTTACATTTAATTAGTTATTCATCTTGATTTGTTATTTCTTCTTGTATAGTAATTTAGTTTAGCCTTTTATTAAATTAATATTCCAAAATCCCCCCTTTATTTACATTTTGCTCGAAAGAAATAAATCTTTCGTTCTGATAAACATAAAATTGTACATTAATTAAATGTTTTATAATATAAATATATAGTTTTTGTTTTATTAAATGTTTAAATATTATATTTTTTATAATAAATTTTATAAAATATAAGTTGTTGTGTAATTACAAGTTTTTACTATTTTTTACAGGTTCGATAAAACAAGAATAAACTTGGCGTTGCAAATGAGATTAAGATGATTCTTGGACCTGTAGAAAGTTGATGTTAATATCTACAATATTGGTGGCAAGCATGAGATAAAAATCCTCTCACAATTGAGATCAAATTAAGAAACAAATAAAGTTACCAAAGGAGTGGCAGTTTTACCATGCTCTAGTATTTTGACCATATCTCTCGAATTACTTGGTCAAATGATCTGAAAAAAATACCACAACTAGACAACTCAATTATCCACATGTCTCTTTTTAAGTGAAGAAGCAAATTCGGAGTAGAAGATTTTCAAAAGTGATGTGTAATATAATATAATATCTTGGAACACCAATGAAGACTTATGTGTGAAAAATAATATTTTATTTGTGGTTGTCTCCCCAAATTTGGCTATAAATAGGGGTGCATTGTAATGTATTGAGATATCCCTCATTCTATGAACAAACTTTTGAGTTCATAATATTTATCTCTATATTTTTTCTTTATTTCTTCATTTAAATACAATTAGCATGTTAATTTCATATTCAAAGTTTTACACTTTGATTAATGAATAGCTAACTTCCTAAAGCTGAGATGATAAGGTGAAACTCTTGGCATGATAATAAGGTTATTAAAAGGTAAGAATCTATGTTTTATATTATTTAATCATTATTTATTGTTTATGCTATATTTATTTCTTTAAGCATTTTTATACCCTACTTATAAGTGGGAGTTTTGATTTATTGTTGCTATATGTTACACTAAATTCTTGGAACCATTTAAATGTTAGTTTGGTATTACCAACCATTTAAAGTGGATACCTTGATTTATTATATATAGATATATTATAATATTAAATTCTTGGAACAATTTAAATGTTAGTTTGGTTTTACCAATCATTTAATTTGGATTCCTTGATTTATTATATATGAATATATCATAGTATTAATTTATTGGTACCATTTAAATGTTTGTTTGGTTTTACCAACCATTTAAAGTGGGAACCTTGATTTAGTGTTTACAAATATATATAGCACAATAAATACTTGACCACATTTATAAGTTTTGGTATATATTATATACTTATGAGATAATAATACATAATATAATATAAATATGATTATTTAATATATTAGAACCATTTTAATAAGTGGATTTCAATATTGTTCGTTAATGTTAACTTTATTAAAATACCAAGAGTTGATCCTTTAATCTCAACTACTTAAATTAAAATTTGAACAATTAAAATTTACTCATTAAAGATTCAAAAAATTAAAATTAAAAAGAAACAAAAACAAAACAAAAAAAATATTGTAGTGGACTTGTAATTACATTAGCTTCTCTGTGGATACGATATCGGACTCACCGATTATACTACTTGTGGACAACCTGCTCTTGGGAGTGCAACAATCAAAGTGACAACAAGTTTTTGGCGCCGTTTCCGGGGAAGTATAATTTAATTTCAAGTCTATTTAATTTTGTTTATATTTTATTTTTCTTTATTTGAATTTTTATTGCTTTTGTGTGTTTTTATTCTTTTTCTTTTGCATTTGCATGAGCATTTGGTCACGTACACTTAGTGGTCGACTCATTCGAAATAACCCTTTATTTTTACAAAACATGGCGGAAAAACCTATCCAAGAAAATGTAGATGAAATTCAATATCAACATGATCATTATAGACGAAGAACACTTAGAGATCAAATGAATCCTACACGTACTAGTGCACCTTCATGTCTAGTTTTTCCCCCTGATGCATCTCATTTCAATTTTAAGCCTGGTAATATCCAACTTTTACCCAATTTTCATGGCTTAGATTCTGAAAATCCATACATGCATTTACGAGAGTTTGAAGAAGTGTGCAACACATATAATGATATAAATTGTAGCATGAACATCATTCGACTTAAGCTTTTTCCTTTTTCTTTAAAAGATAAAGCTAAAACTTGGCTACAAAATCTTAGATCGGGATCTATTCGAACTTGGGATGAATTGCAACAACAATTTTTGAAAAAGTTTTTTCCATCTCATAGAACAAATTCTTTCAAAAGGCAAATCATCAATTTCTCTCAAAAACAAGGGGAAACTTTTTATCAGTGTTGGGATAGATACAAAGAATTGCTTAATCTTTGTCCACATCATGGTTTTGAAATTTGGAGAGTTGTTTATCAATTTTATGAAGGCTTAACACCTAAAGATAGGCAAATGGTTGAACTTATGTGTAATGGAACATTTGAAGATAAAGATCCAAATGAGGCAATTGAGTATCTCGATTCATTAGCTGAAAATGCTCAAAATTGGGACACTATAGGTACAATCGAACCATCAAACAAGATTCAATCTCCTACATCTGGTGGAGGTATGTACACTCTCAAAGATGAACATGATCTTCAAGCTAGATTTACCTCTTTGGTAAGAAAAGTTGAGGCACTTGAATTGAAAAAGAATGGTCAATTAAAATCTGTTCAAGAAATTGTGTGTCACATCTGTGATACAAGTGATCATTTTACAAAAGATTGTCTCACTTTGCCCTCTTTTAAAGAATGTCTCCACGAACAAGCCAATGTTTTGAACAATTTCAAAAGGCCAAATTTTGAACCATTTTCTCAAAATTACAATCCAGGTTGACGAAATCATCCAAATTGTAGTTGGAGGAATGATAATGCCGCACAAATTTCACAACCAAATTTCCAAAATCAACAAAATTTTCAAAATTATGCACCTTATGTTCTTCCACCTAAAAGAAATTTGGAAGATACATTGAATTCTTTCATTGCAAAGCAAGAGTTTATCAATACTCAAACTGCTCAAACCATGACAGATTTGAAAGATACTCTTGCTAAATTTGCATCTGCACTTAATGTTCATGAAAAAGGTAAATTTCCTTCACAACCTCTGCCTAATCCCAAGGATCATCATTCACAAACTGGAATTCTGGAACTCCATCGATGGATCAGGTAAAATCTGTTATTACCCTTCGAAGTGATAAGGTTGTGGAAAAATCCATTCTTGAACCTTGTGAAGATGATGATAAATCAACTCCAAAGGGTAAGGAAGTGGAACCCATAACTGGCAAAGAGGAGGTTCAACAGACAGTGTCACCACCATTCCCTCATGCATTGAAAAATACAAAAAAATCAAATTTGAATTCTGATATATATGATATTTTTAAACAAGTAAAAGTTAATATTCCTTTATTAGATGCAATAAAACAGGTACCATCATATGTCAAATTTTTGAAAGACTTGTGCACTGTGAAAAGAAAATTGAATGTGAAAAAGAAAGCATTTTTAGCCGAACAAGTAAGTGCAATCATTCAAAATAATAATACTTTGAAATACAAAGACCCTGGTTGTCCTACTATTTCATGTATTATTGGAGAATGAAAGATTAAAAAAGCCTTGCTTGATCTTGGAGCTAGTGTGAATTTACTTTCATATTCAGTTTATCAAGAACTCAATCTAGGCGAGTTAAAATCTACTTCAGTAACAATTTTACTTGCCGATAGATCTGTTAAAGTGCCAAGAGGTATGGGAGAAGAGGTATTGGTCCAAGTTGATAACTTTGTATATCCTGTCGATTTCATAGTTTTAGATACACAACCTATCGAAGCTTGTAATGCAATTCCTGTAATTCTGGGTCGTCCATTTTTAGCAACTTCTAATGCTCTTATAAATTGCAGGAATGGAATAATGAAGTTGTCATTTGGTAACATGACCTTGGAGCTCAATGTTTTTAATCTTTGTAAGCAACCACATGACAAAAGAGATGAAAGTGAAGATGAAAATCTTATTGAAAATCTTGTGGAAGAAAACATTCAAGAAGGGAGTACTCGTGATCAATTAGATATTTGTTCAATTGAAACTGTTAAAGAAAATATTGAAATTGATCTTGATGATTTTTACAGGTATCAATCGTTACCAGGATCAGAGAAAGAATTTGATGCAAAATATGAGAACAAAGACGAACCACCTATATTGGAGTTAAAACCCTTGCCAGAAGAATTGAAGTATGCATTTCTTGGAGAAAATGAAACATATCCGGTGGTAATTTCTTCCAAACTAGAAAGTGATCAAGAAGGTAAATTAGTTGATATGCTTAAAAGACATAAAAATGCAATTGGTTGGACACTAAAAGATCTCAAGGGCATTAATCCACTAATTTTCACGCACAAAATTCACTTAGAAGAAAATGCAAAAACATCTCAACAACCACAAAGGAGATTAAATCCACACATGAAAGATGTTGTGAAAACTGAAGTTCTCAAACTACTTGATGTTGGGATTATATACCTTATTTCTGATAGTAAGTGGGTAAGCCCAACACAAGCAGTTCCAAAAAAATCTGGCATCACAGTGATAAAAAATGAAAAAGGTGAATTGTTAACAAGTCGAGTCCCATCTAGTTGGCGGATGTGTATTGATTATAGAAAATTAAATGACGCCACTAGAAAAGATTATTTTCATTACCATTTTTGGATCAAATTTTAGAAAGAGTAGCAGGTCATCCATACTACTGTTTTCTTGATGGATATTCAGGTTATTATCAAATTCACATTGCACTCGAAGATCAAGAAAAAACTACATTCACAGTGTTCTTTTGGAACATTTGCATTCAGAAGGATGCCATTTGGTTTATGCAATGCCCCTGCAACATTTCAAAGATGTATGCTAAGCATTTTTTGCGATATGGTTGAAAATTGTTTGGAAATTTTCATGGATGATTTAACTGTCTTTGGGAATACATTTGATAATTGTCTTGAAAATTTGGAAAAAAGTTTTAAAAAGATGCGAGGAAAAAGGTCTTATTTTAAATTGGGAAAAATGTCATTACATGATTACTTCTGGAATTGTTTTGGGACATGTCGTGTCATCTCATGGAATTGAAGTTGATAAAGCAAAAGTTGATGTCATTGCCAATTTACCCCCTCCAAAAACCATTAAAGAAATTCGCTCATTTTTGGGACATGCTGGATTTTATAGGAGGTTTATAAAGGACTTTAGTTTAATCTCTAAACCCATTTGTAACCTCTTAACAAAAGACACTGCATTTGAGTGGACTTAAGAATGTCAAAATGCTTTTGATAAAATCATTCGACATTTAACATCAGCTCCTATCATGCAACCTCCTGATTGGTCTTTACCATTTGAAATCATGTGTGATGCGAGTGATTATGCAGTCGGTGTAGTACTGGGTCAAAGAAGAAACGGTAAGCCTTACGTGATATATTATGCAAGTAGAACTTTAAACAATGCTCAAATGAATTACTCCACAACTGAAAAAGAACTACTTGCTGTAATATTTGCATTAGATAAATTTCGTTCTTATTTGATTGGATCAACGACTATTGTGTTTACTGATCATTTTGCTATTAGATATTTGTTGACCAAACATGATGCAAAGCCACGACTGATACGATGGATTTTGTTGCTCCAAGAATTTGACATTGTGATCAAAGATAAAAAAGGAACCGAGAATGTCGTAGCCGATCATTTATCGAGACTAGTAACAGGATCATCTTGTGAAATGACACCAATTAACATAATTTTCCTGATGAACATTTATTTTCAGTTACTACTACACATTTGTTTGCTAACATAGTAAATTTTCTTGCGACAGGAAAAATGCCACCGCAATGGAGTTCTCAAGATAAAAGAAAATTTTTGAATGAGGTAAAAAACTTTTATTAGGATGATCCGTATCTGTTCAAGTATTGTCCGGATCAAATTTTTCGACGTTGCATACCCGACAATGAGGTAAGTAGTGTCATTAAATTTTGTCATTCAGAAGCATGCGGAGGACATTTTTCTTCAAAGAAAACAGTTGCAAAAATCTTGCAGTGTGGATTTTATTGGCCCACTTTGTTTAAAGACACCCACAAAATCTGCAAGATCTGTGAAAATTATAAAAAATTGGGTGCGATTTCAAAAAGAAACATGATGCCTTTGAATCCTATCATTGAAATTGAAATCTTTGACTCTTGGAGAATTGATTTTATGGGACCTTTTCCACCATCGTTTGGATACTTGTATATTTTAGTTGCAGTTGATTATGTTTCCAAATGGATAGAGGCAATTCCATGTCGAACAAATGATCATAAAATCGTCATCAAATTTTTGAAAGAAAATATTTTTAGTAGATTTGGAATTTCTCGAGCCATGATAAGTGATGGGGGAACTCACTTTGTTAATAAACCATTTGCTTCATTAATGAAAAAATATGGTATTACTCACAAATTAACTACTCCTTATCATCCTCAAACAAATGGACAAGTTGAATTAGCTAATAGGGAGATAAAACAAATTTTGGAAAAAACTGTTAACTCAAATAGAAAAGATTGGTCTCTACGACTTAATGATGCACTTTGGGCATATCGAACAGCTTTTAAAACATCATTGAATATGTCTCCCTATAGGTTGGTTTATGGAAAACATTGTCATTTGCCTGTGGAATTGGAACATAAAGCTTATTGGGCGATCAAAACTTTAAATTCAAGCATGGATGATGCCAACAAATTGCGTAAATTGCAACTTAATGAACTTGATGAACTCAGAAATGACGCGTATGAGAATTCAAGGATTTATAAAGCAAAAATCAAATCATTTCATGATAAAACAATTCTTAGAAAATCTTTTGAGATTGGTAAAAAAGTTTTGCTTTATAATTCTCGACTTCACATATTCCCAGGAAAATTACGATCAAGATGGACAGGCCCATATGTTGTAAAGCATGTGTATACTTATGGAGCTGTGGATATTGAAAATCCTAAAAATGGTGATATTTTTAAAGTAAATGAACAAATGCTTGAACCATTTTTAGAAAATGAAATCTTTCAAGAAGAATTTATTTCCCTTTCCGATCCTTGATTTTTTTTTTTGGTGTTGCATTTATGTTTGTTTGTTTTTATTTCAAGTTTTCTTAATCTTTTTATTTTCCCGGTTAAATGGCGGATAACGGTACTCCGTGACTCTCATAGTCGGTTAAATCAGTTTCCCACACTTACTGATACAAAAATAAAAAAATAAAAAAAAAATCATTTCTTTTCTTTTCAAAATGGATGAAATTCTCTCAAAAATTTGTAAATATTTTCTCTCTGTTTCTGAAAATGTTCTAAGAAAAATTTATGCAGGAAGGTGTGAAAGATTGAGATTGCTAATGCAAAAAGGAATTCCAGAAGATATTCGTCTTGTAATAGAAGCTTAGGTCCGATTAGGAGGAGAAGTTCCACACTCATTGCTCATTCGGTATTTTCCTGGATTAGGAAAAAGCACTTATGCGAAAAACGAAGGGCCAAAAGTTTAGGGGTTTGTCATAAGTGTGCAAGATGGACTTGTGACAAACGATGCAGATTTTTGGGATGTGTTTCCAATAACAGAGAAGATAAAATTGGTTTTATTAAGAATGGACTGAGTAAGGAGTCTTTAGATAACATCTTATTGACTCTTGAGACGAATTCTAGTGGACATGTGCATATTGAACTTCTCCGTTTATGGAAACAATTCCAAGATGAGCGTCATAGTCTTGGGAATCTGACTAAAAAAGACCTTGTTTGCCAATTTATAAGAAAATTGGATGGGAAGCATATCCTCGACTCATAGAAGGCGTTGAAGCCGTTTTTGGACGTAAAACCAGAGGAAATTTGTGAGCCACAATCACACTACTGTTTATATGTATGTGTGTCATTATTGTTTTACTATTTATTCTGTTTACAGCTGTGACCCATAGTTTTGTCATGATAACATATTACCCCTATAAAATCTCTCATCTTTCTCTCTATTTTTGCAGACCAAAAAAAGAAAGTAAAAACATGGTTGGATCCTCTGCACAAACATTGAAAAATATTTGTGTATTTTGTGGGTCGAGTCCTGGAAAAAATGAAGTATTTAAATTCACTTGGTATATGGGGGATGTAATATTGGGTTAATGAGATCTGTTTCAACATCTGCTCATCTTGGAGGTAGTCAGGTTTTGGGTATTATTCCTACAACTTTAGCCGAAGGAATATTACAGGTGTTTCGATTGGGGAGGAATTAAAAGTTTCTTCTATGTCTGAAAGAATCACTCAAATGATTGAAAATTCTGATGCTTTTATTGCACTACCAGGTGGTTTTGGTACATTAGAAGAATTTTTTCACACTGTTTCTTGGGCACAACTTAATATCCATAATAAACCTGTGGCTTGTTGAATATCAATAATTATTATGATAGTTTGTTGACATTTCTTGATAAAGCTATGGAACAGAATTTCATTTCAGAAAATTCACGACGGATGCTCATCTGTGCTTCGACTGCCGACCAATTAATTGATGATTTGGAAGCTTTTGTTCATAAGCCTGATTCGATGATAACAAAGATCAATTGGTCGCAATCAAGCAGTAAGAAAAGGAAGTTGGATCATTGATTCAAAAGTCGTGGATTGGTTTGCGTTTGTTTCAGTTAGTTATCTTCAATAAAATTCCAGGTGATATCTCTTTCATTATGTACTCTTTATTAATAGTTATTTTGACATTAGGGACCATGTCATATTCTGATTGGGGGGAGAACAAACTTATAAAAAAAAACATATATTATTTTAAAATAAAATCATGTTTATTGTTTGTATCTTAGTAATTTTTGCAAAAAAATATCATACATTACATGTTTGAAAAGTTTAAATTAGAACATGTATTAATCTATTTAAGGATGTTTAAATTTTTATTTGAAAAAAAAGAAGTCAATTTTAATATTCTGATCACTATAAAAATATGATTTATGAGATCTTTTTGAGTGATTAACCATTGTGATAAAATCAAGTATTAAAGTATATGGCCCAAGATATACCTTATAAGAGTGCCTAAAATTTTAAACTCACACATATTTTGTGAGTGAGTGGAGAGGATTGAGAAAACAGCTTACGAGCCTTTATTGATCATCGGAGAGGCTATCAATTGTTTAGATCTTGAGTTCTTATTTTGAAAAAAAAAATTGATATTTCCTGAAAAAAAAAAGCGGAGAAAAGAAGAAGAAGAAAGATGTTGAAGATTTATGTAATTTAAGTTATATGCTACGACCCATTTATCTCTCATAAAAATAAAATAAAATAAAAAGAAAGAGAGAAATATATTGTACAAATACAAAAAAATATGTGGTCAAGAAGCATAAACTTAGTCTGATTCCATGATGTTAAAAAAAAGAAAAGATCAAGAAAAATATATTATAAGAACAACTAGATTTTGAATCAATGGATTTCCTATCTTTTGATTAGTTTGGCTCGTTTGTCTGTCTGCATACTATTTTCCTGAGCATTTATTTGTATTCCAACTCCATGAGAGAAATCGTTGCCATAAATTGAAACATTTATTAACCTGTGAGGATATGGAGTTGAGACTCTTACTAGGAATTTCTGAAGGTCGCGTACATTTAACTACCTGAAATAAGCTTTGAATTGATCATCTCAAATTATTTCATAAATTATAATTATGATGATCTTGATATAACTTTGACAGTTTTCGAATTTAATTTAAACAACTTAGATAGTTTTGATTACATTTCTATTTAAATTAATCAATATGTTTTGTATTGCTATTAACGCTTAAATTGCTAGGGACTAGCAATAAGCTGGTTGGGAGGTGTGATAAACATAAAAATTGTACATTAATTAAATGTTTTATAATATAAATATATAGTTTTTGTTTTATTAAATGTTTAAATATTATATGTTTTATAATAAATTTTATAAAATATAAGTTGTTGTGTAATTACAAGTTTTTACTATTTTTTACAGGTTCGATAAAACAAGAATAAACTTGGCGTTGCAAATGAGATTAAGATGATTCTTGGACCTGTAGAAAGTTGATGTTAATATCTACAATATTGGTGGCAAGCATGGGATAAAAATACTCTCACAATTGGTATCAAATTAAGAAACAAATAAAGTTACCAAAGGAGTGGCAGTTTTACCATGCTCTAGTATTTTGACCATATCTCTCAAATTACTTGGTCAAATGATCTGAAAATTCAGGAAGATGGTTACCATGCTCTAGTATTTTTCTAACTATGTTCTTATTCGACTTTTGCTTAAATGTTTGGATACAGTTACACAAAGATGGTTATTTAATGGAGCACTAACAACTGGTAGTCCACTACTTTGTCGACGTGAAGACAGTGTGATATATTTGTTAAATGATATGGCCGACTTTGACTACCATCAGTATTGGGATCTTTCGCTGCAGAGTTGGAGCCACCAATACACTCCAGAAATTAGCCAATCTGATTTTACAGACCAACCTTTCGAGCATCAAGAAGGTGAGGGATATAGTCTTGAAATAATCATAGGTCGATTGAATGACATGGTAAACAAGCGCGTGGCATTGAATGGGGAAATTGTTGAGCCTTAGTCTGAAGAAGTTTTGGAAGAAATATCACACGAAGATGAGGTACCAATGAAGTTGAGAGATGAACAAGCTCCTGAGACTATCGATTTAAGCTCGTCGATAATATTATCATACATACATCTAGGAGATCCTTGTCTTTCTCCATTGCCGATTTCAACAGATTTTGTTCTTCAAGAGCCAACGATGATACTCTCATCTCATGCCTATTATTCAAAGTCACGTTTTGTTGAGGAGACGAGCTTACATTGCACACATCAAGCCAAAATTGAGGGCACATGGAACCAAGACCCATATATGGTGTCATATGACACGTACTTTGGGCGGCAGCCGCTCTTTGAATGAGTGCTTTTGAGGGTCAAGCCGAAGACTAAAAATCAAGCGCTTTTGGGAGGCAACCCAATTTTTTTTTCTCTCCTTACTACTTTTAATTTCTTTTATCTTTTTTTCACATAGTACTATTTTTATTACCTATGTGCAGAAGATGTCTTCTAACAAGGCATGACCACGCCTTATAAGAATAACACTTCTGCGCAAAAAAAAAAAATCCCAGTAGAGGTTTTCGCACAAGGCGTGGCCACGCCTTGTTGAAACACCTCCACTGATTTTTTTTTTAAAAAAAATTCCAGTAGAGGTTTTCACATAAGGCGTGGCCATGCCTTATTCAAATACCTCTACTGCTGGGAGATTCTTTTTTTCTTTTTCCAAAATAAAAAATAAAAAAAAATTTAACCTACCTTTTTTTTTCCTCTCTCTCACAGCAGCGTCCACCACAGCAATATGACACCTTGCTCTATGATGCCCAAAAATTTTCAGGGGAGTTCTCTAACTTCCCTTGCTTGCTTTTACTGTCTATGTTGTGCATATAATTTTGTGTCATTGAGGACATTGCCACATTTAGGTGTGGGAGGGTATATTGCCTTATTTCTCGTTTTAATTTCTTTTTTCTTCTCATTTTTTGCATAAAAGTAAAAAAAAAATAGTGACGTTGTTAGTTCCTAGCATCTAGTTCATTTGTTATCTCTTTCTTCTGAATCTTGATTGCCTCCGATGCAAAAAAAAAATGATGAAGTTTTCTTTGCGTGCAAATGTTTTTGCATTCTCACGTTTGCATTATGAATAAGTTGCTCTTGATGATAGTTAGAGAGGACAAGTGTGTGGGATTTAACACAATTGCTATATTTTTTTCTTTGGTGAGTTTTGAGCCTATGAGCAATTATGCTCCATTTTCTTTGATTGTGTTGTCATTGCATTGTTAATTTTTCTAGAACTTGCATCGTTATACATGTCTTTGTCAACACTTTGTGGTGGATTAGGTGCATAGACAAAACGATAAGAGCCTTAGGTTCAAACCATTTTCTTTCGCATCATCTGAGCCATTATTTGAGCCTACCCTGATTCATAGACCCTTAGTGAACCAAGTTTGAGCCTCAGCCTTTTTCTTTGAATGAAAATAACCACACTACAAGTCGTGATAAATCCTTTTTGTTGGTTATCCCCTTTTTGAACCTTGAATTGGAAAATCATGTAAACTTTTCACACATAGCATCACTCAATCCAAAATAGTGTGAATTGTCGGAATTTAGTCAATCTCGAATCCTTATAGTAACCATCTACAAAAAAAAACAAAAACAAAAACAAAAACAAAAAAAAATGAGAAAGAAGATAAGTAGACGAAGTGAAAAAGAAAAGAAGAGCAAAAAAAAAAAACATAGAGCTCTTGATGTTATAATGAGGTTGAAGATGTTATTATTTGAATGCAATTGTTTTTGTGAAAAGTGCATATGATTTCTCCAATTTCACAGATCATTGTTTCCTTTTATCCTACCTTACCCCTAGCCACGTTACAACCCATTTATAGCCCTTTTTGTTTGTGTATTTTAATTTATTCATTTAGTGGAAGGATGTGATATATTTGCAAGCCAATGGTAAAAATTTTCAGTGCATTTGACACGAGAGTTTGTTGATATATGTATCCTAGACACTAATGAGCGGAATGAGCGAATCTTGTGAGGAGTTGTTAAATCCCATGCATTTTAATTTCTACACATTCTGATTGTTGTGATTGTTCATGATGTTATTTTGTGAGGTGCTCTGAAATTAAAATGTCTTCTTGCATGAAAAATGTTTTCGATAAGTAGAGGAAGCGGAAGGAGGACGAAAATTGAGATAATGAGTTGATCTATTTTAGGCTTGAGGACAAGCATCGTTTAGGTATGGGAGATTTTGATAGGATCATAATAGTTAGTATTTTTATTTTCATATTTCTCATTATTCCAACCTCCGATATGTTTAATTGATACATTTTTGTGTAATTTTATTGTAGGAGGAACTTTTATGATCTTGGAGCAAATTTGAGCTAAAAAGGTGATGTTTATCACATTTGAAGTTTCCAAGATAGAGTTGAAAGTGAATGACAAAACCAGAAGAAGTCCTGGAATAAGGCGTGGCCACGCCTTATGACGATACTTCAGCTGCCAAAAAAATTGCAAGGAGGAAAATCTAGATAAAATATTATTTATTATTTTATATTTTAGGAATTAATTAGGGTTAATTTAAATTTAGTGAGCTTCTTAGCTTAATCCTTGACCCAACTCACTATTCACAAAAGGAAGGAGGCGGCTGATTTTTTTGTACACAAGATATTCAACTCACAATTCCTTCCACCCTTAACTCACGCACAAGAAAAGAAAAAAGAAGCGCAAGATTTTCTCAACCTCTTCTCCACACCTTTAGGCTAAGTTTTTTTTTTTTTTTTTGATTCAAGGGATATTTTTACTATTTCGATTTATCACTGTGAGGCTTTTTGCACTTTAATTTAGTATTTGTGTTTGTTCAAGTATTTGTTGATTTATATTTAATTCCATGAAAGTTGTATCTCGGTTAATTTGACAATTTAATTTGATATATAATTTTCTACTGCTATCCATTAATTCAGTGATCTGTAATTGTCATGAATGATTGGAACATGAGTAGCGATAGATTAGGTGTGTTGTGCTATCATAATATATTTAATCTAAATAAATCAACGAAACTCGATCTATCAATTGCAGCTATCTCGATTGTTAGATTTTAGGATTAACTATTTTCACAAAACGAAAATGTTATTTTTAATTAATATGGAACGCTATCGTGCCCAGTTAATTATTGATAAGTTTTGACAGGATGCTGGGTTTGGTCAATTAAATTAGGAAAACACAAGGATTTTAGCGGCTATCCCTATAATTCTAAGGTTAATTGCTTGTATCTGCATGAATAAATATATGTTAGCCGATGAACAGTGATACAATTGAATAGTAGAAATCCCTTGAATCGAGCTTGGTAATATTAATTTACATTTAATTAGTTATTCATCTTGATTTGTTATTTCTTCTTGCATAGTAATTTAGTTTAGCATTTTATTAAATTAATATTCCAAAATCCCCCCTTTATTTACATTTTGCTCGAAAGAAATAAATCTCTCGTTCCCTGTGGATTCGACCCTGCTCACCATTACACTAATTTTATTTAAAGAGTAGGAATTTAATTTTGGTGGGTCAACGACAGCACACCAGATCTATTTGTTGATATGAAAGTGTATGATATTGAACTAGGAACAAGAAATGAAGAACAACCATATGTTTCACAAGTTACAAAAGTTCTTGTTGCAACTGAGTCTACATCAAAGTTAGCAAAAAGGCTGAGTAACGAAGCCCTTTGTCAGGATGTTTTAAAAATTCATAATTAAGAATAACTCTAATTTTCAAAATTTCGATTAAAAGGATAACCATAAGAAAGAATAAAACTCTTCTGATCAAACTTTTTTTAATTGTGGCAGAGCATGCCACTTC
Source organism: Primulina eburnea (assembly GCF_022965805.1). Taxonomy (NCBI): domain Eukaryota; kingdom Viridiplantae; phylum Streptophyta; class Magnoliopsida; order Lamiales; family Gesneriaceae; genus Primulina; species Primulina eburnea. The sequence goes on along the minus strand of NC_133115.1, from coordinate 217,735 downwards.
ATCACTGACTATGCTAAACCAAAGAAGAATGACAAGAAGTCATCTGAGAAAAGAAGAACCAAAGAAAAAAAGAGATCTTCAGGAAGAAAACAGAACAAAAGGTGCTAATCAAAAGAAAGTAAGAAATAGTGGGTTGAATCAGACTAAGAGGCCACTAGCTCAGATAAAGACTCCAGTGAAAGTGATGAAGAGTCAGTTAGTGCTTGATGACAGATGATCTGGAGTCTAAAAATGATGAGGTATTTGACTTTACCTCTGATGAATTCACATGAGATTACTTTATCACTGCACTTAATGAGATGGTTATTAATTACAAAAGACTTTTGCTGATGTTTGAGGAAGTTAAAGCAGGAAAAAAGTGTTTGACAGAAAAGTATAGTAGCGGAAGCTGTAACTCAAAAATAATATCATCGACATGAATTTGAACTAACAAGATATGATCTCCCTTGATGAATTTGAACAAGGTCTTGTCAACCGTCCCTATTACAAAATCGTGATCGATTTAAAATTGAAGGAAGGTATCATATCAAGCTCTAGGTGCTTTCTTAAGTCCATATAAGACTTTAACTAATTTTAAAACATAACAAGGATAAGCAAGACTGATAAAACATGGTGGTTGTTCAACATAAATTTTTTTTTGTGGGATACCGTTTAGGAATTCTGAACTTACATCCATTTGATTAACTTAGGAATCCTTGAAACCAGCATATGCAAGAAAAATAATTATGGCTTCAAGTCTTGCAACCGGTGAGAATGACTCTTCAAAATCAATCTCTTCCTCTTTTTGGTACCCTTGAGCTACAAGACGAGCTTTGTTTCTCACAACAGTGCCATTTTCATCTAATTTGTTCCTGAACACCCATCTAGTTCTAATAACATATTACTTGTGCGGTCGAGGTACTAGATGTCAAACTCTATTACGCTTGAACTAGTTGAGTGTTCTTCTAGCATGGCTTCTATCCATTTAGCAACTGCTAGATCTTCATCTATATTTTTTGGTTCAGTCTGGGAGATGAAAGCTGCATGCAAGAACTCATCAATCATTTACTTTCTCCTTGATTTGGTTTGATAGAGTTGTCCTCAACAATTATTGGAGCAGTTTCCGGAGTTTCTATATTGTGTTTTCTCAACTTGATATCATGGTCACATTCATAGATTAGATTGATGTTCTCTAATATTTGATTGATCTCATTAATGTTTATTGGTTCTTGAGCTGGACATACAATGGATTCATCAATGACAATATGAATGGTTTCTTCAACAGTCAGAGATTTGTTGTTAAAGACTTTGTAAGCTTTACTGACAAATGAGTAGCCAATAAATAATCTTTCATCATCTTTAGCATCGAAAGCAGTTAAGTTATTTTTATCATTATTGTGAATAAAACATTTGCAGCCAAATATTTTGAAATATGAAATGTTTGGTTTTATGTCATTCCAGATCTCATATGGAGTTTTGTTATATCTTTTGTTAATCATAGATCGGCTTTGAGTGTAACAAACTGTATTGACTGTTTCTGCTCAAAACCTATGAGCAACATTTGAATCAACAATCATTGTTCTAGTCTTTTCTTTTAAAGTTTGATTTTTTTCTCTCTGCAATATCATTTTGTCTGGGAGATCGATGGCTGGGAACTCATAATTGATTCCCTGATAATCTAGATAGGATCCAAGACTCTTGTTTGTAAATTTAGTACCCATGTCACAGCTTATTCTATTTATCATAGTAGATTTTTTCATTTTGCAACCGTTTTAAGACTTCGATCAAATTTAAAACGGTTTGATCTTTGGATGGTAGAAAGATTACCCGAGTATATCTAGAGTAATCATCCACTATCACTAAGGTGTACCCCATTCTTCCTATGCTCTTTACTGGTATTGGCCAAAATACATCCATGTGTAGTAAATCCAACATTTGCTGGAGGACTTTTGCCATTTGTTTTTAAAAATATATCTCACTTGTGTGTCCAGCTAACATGATGTGCAAATCTTATTTTAAGTAATAGTGCATTTAGTCAGGAAGGCCACCAAGCCTTGGTTACTTAGATTGGAAATAGATTTGAAGTTTAGATGATTCATCTGCTTGTGCCACAATCAATGATCGTCATCATTATGAGTAGCAAAACATGTAGGGGATGGAAGTTGATTATCTTTCCAAATTATGTTTTAAGTGTTTAGTTCTTTTAATCCGATTAGAAAAATGTTACAATTACTAGATTTCACGGGACAAGTGTGTTGGTGAAATTCAACAGAGTAACCATTATCACATAACTAGCTAATGTTAATTAAATTATAGTACAAATTTTCAATTAGTATTAAGTCTTTAATGATGACTTTACCATGGATGATATTTTTTTTACCCGGGTTTTACTTTTAAAATTGTCACGAAATGTGATTTTGTTCCTTTAAATTCAGTTATTTCTGACATAAATTTTTTTGTTTTCGGTCATTTTCCTTGAGCATCCACTGTCCAGATACCAGGTTGACTCCTCGACCGTTTTTTTATTTAGTACCTTTCATCAAACAAAAAGATTTTTGTACACATATCTATTTGGGTCTAGATTAATTAATCCTAGGAATCACACTTGAATCACTATAAAGGGCTTACCTGTGAGTGTGTCCAGATATTCTAGTGGTCGAGTAAAAGAGTAGGTGGTGGCATGTAGTGTTCTAGATTTAATGTTGTATGGGTTTTTATCCTTATAATCCATTATGTATCTCTTTTGAACTGGCCTGCAATTGAAATATTGTCTTGGTTTCCTCTTTTGAACACTTTGTCTAGGATGTGATTGTCTAGGATGTGATGGCTTGTTCCAAAACTATTTGAGATATGACTAGTGTAACACCCGAAAATTTGAAGGTCTACACGAACCACATGCATACAAGTTATTAAATTCCTTGTATATTTCAATTAATTTTTTTAATTGTATAAATTAATTATTTTGTGCATGTTTACATGTTTAAAATATACTTTTCTACATGGTTGCATTAAAATGTATTTTTAAGGGTTATTCGAGTTGCAATCGAGGAACGAAGACCGATGACTGAAAAAAATAGAAAATATTTTTATTAAATAATTATTTTTAATTATTTAAAATATGATTACTGCTTTTTCTTATTTTTGAAAATAATGAGTTTTGAGATGATTTTATACTCTGGAATGTAATTTTTATCGGTGTTGGATTTTCAACAAAAACGCGAACGTTTTGGCAACCTGGCTAATAAATTCACAAACTTTATTAAACGAAATATTTTAATTAAACTCTAATGGGCTAACTGAGCTTAATTAACTTTGTTAATGAGCCTAAGCTATGGTTAGTATTTTAATTAACTATTTGATATGTAAAACCCACCCACCACCCCTTTACAATTCAAATTCTTTCTTTCCAACAAACACATGGCACACACATCATAATTGGAGGAAAAGTTCGAAAGTTCTTCAAGGTATTCAAGCCAACGTCCCCTCGTCATCCTTCTTCAAATCGTCAACAATATTTCGTGCGTTTTACACGCTAAGGCATGCCATATTCTTCCTTCACTCATCATCATACCATATTATGTATTTATGTTTGAAATTGCATGAAAACAAGTGGCACCTTGAAGATTTTCATATATGCATCTTTTATGGTTTTTAAAACATGTATTTTAATCCAAAAACCATGAATTACATGTACCTAAGGGGCTGCCATGATTAGGATGTGTTAGGGTCATGTTTTACACAAGTTTAAGGGGTCCTAGAACACCCCAAAAATCTGCACAAGAAATAGAGACAAACTGGAACCACTTTTTACGGTATGGGGTGTCAAGGCTCGGTTTAAGGGTTAGGTGTTTCATGGCCTAGCTTGGGTCATAGCTGGGTCTCGGTTCGGGTTAGGGAAGGAGTCCTAGCAGGGTAGGAGTCCTAGCTTGCTAGGACTCTACCAGAGAGCAATAAGGGGGTCGCGCAGGTACAGCTGCAACGCAGGGAAGGAAAAGCTCGGCCAGGGGGCTTTGGTCTGGACTAGTCTAGGTCCATCAGGGTCCTAGGGTGATGGCACTGGTTGGGCCAGGGGATGTAGTGGCTTGGGTCACTACTGGCTCGAGCAAAACGTGAGAACCGTGGGGTATTCCAAGACGCGCATCTTGTGTCTTCTGAATTCAGGTGCTTCATACTTGGGTTCCAGGGTAAGGGCTGGTGTAGGCGTGGTCCAGGGATGGCTAGGGTTCAGGTGGGCTCGGTAGTTAAGGGCTGGAAGTGTAACGTACCGTATTTTGAACTACAAAAAATTTTGCGGAAAAATAAAAATTTTCTTAAATACCAAATAAGCTTTCTATTTGCGATCATAAATAAACTGTCCATCCAAAAGTATTTGCAACGAGAGACGGCGAGTAAAGTGACTAAAGGAAAATATTTGTTGAACATCGTAAGCCAAAACGTGAAATCAGAGTAATAAAAATTTTCGTTCTTAAAATCTTAAAACATGGGCGGTCCTCGGGTTTAGCCTCCCACTCAGTCCAAGCCGGCTCACTGGTCATCACCTCTCGTCTCCTCAAAGTCATCCTCACCTGTATCGATCAAGTCTAGTGAGTCTAAAGACTCAACACGTATAAACTGAGAATAACGAGTAATACGTAATAAAATCACATCCAACTTTAAAATAGAACGTACATACTTGAACTTGAACTTGAACTTGCATATAAACCTTGAACATACATACATATCATAGACATGCCATAAACGTAAAATTTTTCTTAAACATGCTTGCATCGCACATACTTGAACATATATGAACTTCATCATTTTGCGTAGAGGCATATTTTAAAGTAAGTGACTGATACATAAATACTTTTGATCAGACTAAACCATAATACTGGGCTGACAGGGAAGATCCACTGCCACATACATGAGATCCCCGTTCATGCTTTAACTGGTGGATTGGTCCCTGGTCATGATTTACCGTTTTCCAATCCTGATCTAAACTCGTTCATACTTTAACGGGGTGGATTGATCTCTGGTCATGCTTTACCACTTTCCAATCTCATACATAATTTGGTCAGATATGAAACTTTGAGTATTTAGAGATGCTAGCATACCTCGAAAACTTGAAATATTTTCTTTTGCACGTCGAACATAATTACTTGGCGTTGAGGGATTCGTTGGATCTCGCTTGGGACCACTGCTGCGCATACTAACATGGGTTCAAATACTTATCTTTCATAGCTTAGACGTAGGTACTCGTTCTCACCACCGAAGTAAATAAATAGCTTATGACATTCTAGATCACTCAGGACTTGACCTCGTTTAATCATCGTACTAAACCAAAACACCGAACCCCAAAAAAATCAACATAATTATTTTCCCAAGAAGGAAGTACACGGACCTCGTGCCCAGGTCCGGCTACGGGTCCATGTAGGCTTTGTAAAAATGTGCCCGAAAAGAAGTAAGGACACAGCCCGTGTCAGGGTCCGTCTAAGGGTCCGTGTAGGCTCTGTAAGTTGACATTTCGAAGGAAACAAGGACATGGACCCCGTGTATGGGTCCGGCCCCGGGTCCGTGTACCTGCGGGAGAAGCAAACCAACGAGAATTCAGGTGCATGTGACTTAGTCTCCCTAACTCGATCATTACGAACTTGAATCAACACCTCAAGACCTATCCTAGGATACTATAGCATTGACTCAAGCCAATACAAATTCCCCAAAACAACTACGCATCCCAAGCACGCAACAAATCCGTGAACACGACATTTGACACCAAAAGCATTCCTACGACTTCTAATTCAACCCGGTGCCTAATGACACAAAACGAAACACCAACAATCATCTCAACATCATTCTCGACATACCTAAACGCAGCAGTGATCACCCGTCGATCCCCAGTGAAGCCTGCAACCATAAAACTTCAATAACACATCAAGAACATATTTTTTCAAGAAACACAGTTTGAGCAGTCCCACAAAAATGATCATAACTCACTCATTTCTTATCCAAATATTTTGATTGTTACTGTCAAATCAAAGGCATAGAAAATTTCTACGTTTCATATGTTGAAAGGTTTTCCAGAAAATCGACCGAAAAGTCGCATTATTTAAAATGACAGCAAAATCGAGTTTTCAGATCTAAAAATGGTTACAAAAGTGGTCCAACCATATTTGCTCAAACTTCTACATAACATACACATGATTTTCATACAATAAACATGAAAATTATTACTATGACAAGATCGATGCATAAACAAAAGAATATACATGTCTTTTGATATTTAAAACTCACGATACGGCGATACCGAAGCGGAAACGGTGCGAGGCTTGATCCGGGACGAACGCGGCGCTATTTTTCTTGAAGAAAAATTAACGAAAACTCATTGGAAATATTCAGAGAGGGCGGCTGCACTCTTTCTCTAAAAACCCTAATATTTTTCTCTGAAAATCTGAAATAGAGTGTAAGGAATTGTGTGTGTTTGTGTTTTGTGTGATTAACGTGTAAGTATGTGTGTGTGTGTGCGTGAGTTATAGGTTTAATTAAGGAATTAAATGGCTTAATTACACCATTAAAAATATTAATTAAAATGCTAATTCAAAGGCAAATTAAAATGTTAATTCTCACTACAAGCGAAGTCCCCTAATTTAAAATAAAATACAAACTTGCTAAACTTTAAAATTTTTAAAATCTTAAAATCACCTAATAAATTAATTAGGCTTTTAAAATGCTAAAAATTAAATAAATCGTTTAAAATGCCCCATCCTAACTTAAAATAAAATACCGCATTAAAATTGCCAAAAATCGTCGCCGGTCTTTTCCTCGATCCGCATCGAATAATCGCCTGAAACATGAAACTCGAGAAAACATTTTAACGTCCATCACATAAACATACTAATGTAAAATAATTAATTTAAATAGATCATGCATCGCCAAAATCATTTTAAAATTACATAAATAGTTTAACAATTAAATAAATGCACGAGTTTTACGTGAACTGAATTTGGGCTCTACAGGATGAGTACTAGAGTCACTAGGATTTTACATGCAAGAGTTCATCCATGCGCAGGTTCAGTAGCTTGGTTCCAGGAGGGTTTGAGCAAACTAGGGCTAGGTTCTTTGGGTTGGGCTTGGTCAGGAGGGTGCCTAGGTGGGTTGGCTTGAGCTTGGCTCAAGGTGGCTCGGGTATGGCTCGAGTAAATTAGGAGATGGCTCGGGTGGTTTGGTAAGGGGTCAATATTTCGAATTAAAGAACTAAAATTGGAACTATGGATCCACGAGTGTGGTTCATGGCTCACAAGGGTAGAGTAAATAATAAATATGTTATGTTTAAAATTTGGGATCAAAATATGGAGTTTTGGATTTATTCTGGATTTAAACGCATCACGAAACGTTAATTAAAGAATTAATTGAAACGCCTAGATTTAATCTTATTAAAATTATGAAAAATTAGGTTTAAACTTAAATAATTATTAAAAGTCTAAGTTTTAAATATGAGAATTTTATATTAAAGTTTGGTTTAAGGGATTAAAACACATTAATATGTTATGTTTAAAGATTAAATTAAAATTCCTCGATTTAAGCTAAATAAAAATACGAAAAAAATTTAAGGAAGCTTAAATAATTATTTGGAACAAGTTCATGTCATTAAAAGTGAGAAAAAATAGAAAACGTGAAATTTTACGTCTAGAGATAAAACGGTAATTTTACTCCCGAAAATTAGTAAATGTCATGGAATTAAAATGTTTAAGAAATTTTATATGTTAAAATGTTTATTTAAAATGTTTTTGGATTTTTATATGTTAAAAGTTTATTATAAAATGTTTATGTATTTTTATGATTAAACGATAACGTTAATAGATATGTTGCATGCTTGGTTTAAAATAAAAACGTTATATGCATGTTTAACTCTATAAAGCGATGAAAATACGTAACGTTGAACCAAGTGAAGTAATTGTGATTAATACGATGATATGCTGGAGATATCGTGAGGGAGAAGGTCTCAGTGGGAGTCCGAAAATCGTATTTCCATTGACACGAATACAATGATATGTTAATGCGTAAGGCCAAGGCTTAGTTGACAGGTGAGAGTGTCGCTGATTTCTCCGCCGCCCAGTACGGTGGTTACATGTAGATGGATCCATCGACCCAATACACGATACGAACACGAAAGTCACAATTAACGATCAGAATTCAACGAAAACGAATATGAATATGTTGATATGAATACGAATATGGATACGAAGATGAAAATGTTTACGAAAATATTTATGAAAAAGTTTATGAAAATGTTTACAAAAATTTTTGTTTAAAGATGATGCATCACTATGAAAATGTTTTTATTTAAAGTTTATGCATCATGAAAATGTTTACGAAAATGTTCATGTTTAAAGTTTATGTATCTTCATGAAAACGATATTTTAAGTACAAGTATTTTCACTGTTGCATGTGTTTTGTATATGTTGTACTTGTTATCAAGATTATGGTCTTTATACTCACTAGGTGTGATTGATGTAGGTGATTATGTTAATAATGATAATGGAGGACTTGATGGTTGATCTGACTGGACTGAAGGTGCACATAACCCGAGGATTGACGCTAGTTTTCCGCATTAGTTATGATTTATGATTTCAAGTTATGTTAAAGATATTTTATGACTTTTATTATGATTATGAGTGGTTTTTGAGAGGTTGATAGTATGAGCTATACCTTTCAAATAATGTTGTTAGGTTGGGTAAAACGTTTAACGATTATATGATTAAAACTATTTTTCTTTGGATTTTTAAATGTTAGTTGGTTGTTTTATTTTAAAAATGGTGTCAAGGTATTTTAAAGTTTATATATGTATATTTCGAATTATCAAGATTAAGGAGGGAAAAAACATTATAGCACGTTTTAAAAAAATGAGTAGTGGACTTTTCAACTAGTTTCTCTGCCCATCCTCAGTTGGTCTTGGCTTTATCCAAATCTTCCTAGACTTAGAGTTTTGAGGTTCAATGTAACGTCCCAAAAAATTTGAAGGTCTACGTGAACCACATGCACGCCGGTTATTAAAGTTCTTTGGTATTTTATTAAATTGTTTTAAAGCCTAAAATGCACGTTTCTTTCATTAATTATGTCTAATTATTTTTATGTATTTTATACATAATTCATGCATGTTAGGATTTAATTCGTGAAATTCATGTATTAGGATTTCTAGATGCATTTCACGCTCGATCGAGGAATGAAGACCGGAGAATTTTCAGGAAAAATATTTCATTACACGATTTATTTTTATAAATTAATATATGGTGTTTTAAGTGAATGTTTTTAAATAATGAGATATTACAGGATATTTTTATCCGCATGACTTTATTACTAACGATACGCAAATTTTATTGAATCGGGGTACTTTTTAAGGTTCGGCTAATATTTTCAAAATCTTTTCAACAAGAAATATTTTTCGAGAATGCGTTTAGATTTAATGAACCTACTTTTAAGCTTGTTGGGCTTAAACCTTTTTCAAACCCTTAATTATCAAATTGGGACCCATTAATTATTTGATTAATTACATAATTATTATAAATAAACCCCTAAACTCCCGTAACCCCCCAACAGCCGATATACGTTCCTTTTCCATTTCAGATTTTTGGGCCCTCGGTTTCAAAAAAATAACACCAGCTGAAGGCACGATTGTGGCTAGTTCTTGCAAAGAAACTCCCTCCGGCTTCCACCTCGAGTCCCTAGTATTTGTGCATCGTTTCAGGCATGCTTTGTACCCTCTTTTGCTGCATCATTCACGTATATATATATGTTTGATGTGTGTAACTATTCGATCAGCCCATGAGCAGGAAAGATTCTTTTCGGTTTTCATCTTTACCATGCATTTCTTTTAATTGCTACTCACGATTTCTGAGGTGTAATGCAAGGGGCTGCTGTGGTAGGTCGGCAAGGATTTGTGTAGATCGATAGAGTAAGATGTAGGCGCAGGAGTGTGAAGTGATTGGGTTTTGAGTTGAAACCGTGAGGTCTTGCAGATTTGACCCTTGTGTAGGGGGTTCGGTCCTTGAATTCTTTCACACCAGCCGGGCAAAGGTCTTCTACAGCCCTGGACCAGACCCTGGTGGGTGTGAGTCAGGGTCTGGAATGGCTCGAGCCATGCTGGAAACGAGAGGATGGGTGATCGGACGAGAGAAGGGAGAGTGGTCTCGGTAAGGAGTTTGATGCGGACTGGGGTTCCTAGCGTTATGGAGCGTGCATTGGGGCTGTGTTTTTAGTCGGTTGGGTACCTTAAGTGCTGATCTAAGTCCCTATTGTGTGAGCTCATGATTGGTGCCTTGAGTTGAGGGTAGAGGCGTGAGATAGGAGAAAGGATAGTGCATGAGGTGGCGTGACAAGAAAGGGCCGAGAGTTTGGTGTATGCTATTAATTAATAACCGAGAGTTTTGGGTCTAATCTTGGGATATTATGAGCTTCATAGTGTTTTTAAAATATGATAAAAAGTTGGGAAGATTTCGGTTTGATTCGGGTTAAAACCGGGACTCCGGTCGAAGTTTTAAAACGAATTAGATAAGCTGTGATTTTGGTTCGAGTTTACGTCTAAGAATGTTTTTAAAAATGTTTTGGGATATTTTAAGGAGTTTGGTAAGCTTCGGGTCAATTTTAGAGCTCCAGGATTAAAACGAGAATTTTCGGGTTTTCAGGGGCAAAATGGTCATTTTGCACCCGGGGTGAGATTTTGGTCTTGGCAGCGCCCTGAGCACAAATATATGATATTTTAAATGTTTATGCGTCATTTTTACGATTTTACGCAATTATGATAAATACGTTGTATGCTTGGTTTAAAGGAAAAGTTACGCATATGCATGATTTTATTAAGTGATGAAAATGATGATATTTTTGAAAGATGTGATTTGGTTGTGACTGACGATGTATATGTATACGATGACATGAGATATGATGAGCTGAGGCCCGGGCTCAGTGGGCGGGTAATGCTGTCGCTGATGTCCCCCGCCGCCGGGTACCATGGTTTTTATAGATGGATCCATCGATAGAGCTGATACGATAGGGCTGATACGAAAGTCACAACTAATGAACTGAATTCAATTAAAAGAAAATGTTTAAGTTTATGATGACACGATGAGCTGTTTTGACACGTATATGATGATATGAAATGACATGATATGAGATGACATGAGTTGACAAGACATGATTTTATACGACACGTTTACGTTATGCTTTTAAGTTAATGAAAGATATATTGAGTATGATATTTTTCACTGCTGTGTGATATGTATATGTACTTGTTATTAACGGTACAGGTGTGTTGAGTCTTTAGACTCACTAGGCGTGTGTGATGCAGGTGAATTCGATGTCGAGGAGACTGGAGGCGCTGGACTCTGAGTCAGTGGACCTGGTGGGCGACACTACCCGAGGACCTATGATTATTCCGCATTATTATGATTTCATATTTTGAGAGGATACGAGTATTTTAAGCTGTGTTATTTTACAGTTGATGTTAGGATTTTCCTCGTCTTCACTTCGGTATATTTTATTGGCAATTACTCATGATGATTTTTAAATGACGTTTTTAAAATAGGAGTGCATGTATGCGATTTAATTAAATGGTTATTTTCAAAAAGAGAGTTTTAAAAAAAAAATATTTACGCATTTTAAAACGAGTAGACGTTTCATTCAACGTATCTCAATCCTTTATGCTTAGCTTTGTTCTCATATAACACTTGTTGGTCTGCTTTGATTTTAGATTATCATGTTCATGTAACGTACTGGACCGGACAAAGTTTATTACATTAGAATTTTCTTTGTCCAGTTGTAGTTGAGAAATTGTTTCAGAAGAGCTTCAATCATTATTACCAAAATCTAGGTCAGTTCTGTCACCATATTGTTTTTTATTTTCATGCATCTTACTTAGAAAAACTAAAGATTGGTTCCGAGTGTTGATTACTTTATCAACTTTTGATTTTAATTCAAAGTGGCTTGGAACATTCTGCGCATAATATCATTCTCTGTGGCTAACAGACTTAGTTTCACCTTAAGCCCATTAAGCTCATTTCGTTGCAAGCAACTAGATTCACTTGACTTCTCTCTTAGGCTTAATTTTTCTGTTTTCACTTCCTCGAATGATCGTGACAAATTCCTGTACACATTTGTCAATTCATGTAGTGCAATGAGAAGATCTTCACGTGTAAATGCATCGGAGCTAAATTCAAATACCTCATCTGAATTGTCTCTAACTCGTTTTTCTTTAAAATATAATAGATATTTTTTTATAAACCTTCGGCCGAACCCTTATAAATATATGTATATAATTTTACTGCTTGCACCATTAAAATAAACCAACCAACTATTTACTTAAAAATCCAAGAGTGCAGTAAAAATCATAATGTAACGTCCGAAAAACCAACCTACGTAAACCACATGCATGCAATTTATTTGAATTGCTTAATTGTTTTATTTAATTGATTTTAAATGCTTACTTGATGCATATTATATGATTAAAGATATGATTGCATGATTAAATGATTATATGGTATGATTTCATGAAATTGAAGGATTTTACCCGAATATTCGATAATAGGCTAGGGAAAGGAGACGGGGACGACCAAGACAAGAATAAATATTTTTCATTAAATATTTTCAAAGATTCTTAATATGATTAAAAATGATTTAATTTTTTTTAAAATGATAGAGTTCGAATTAGTTTACGGGACGAGCTCGATTTTACCCGAGAAGCCGGTTTCGGGCAAACGAAGAGTATTTAAAAGATCAAAAATATTATTTTTGAAAACTAATTTTTATAAAGTTTTTGTTTCAATTAAATAAGATTTGTTGGACCCAATTTAACTAAATTGAGTAGGCTCAATTGCTCCTATACTTGGAAGCCCAAAACCTAAGCCCATTAACTTGCAAATTAAAATTTATAAAAAGGGTTCCTAGGTGTTTTGGAGCAATCATTAGCCGGTTTTTCACACACTTGCACACACAAAAATTCGAGATTTGCAAGGAAGAAAAGCTAGGGTTCTTCGTCGCCCGTTCGTCCCTTCTCGTGCCCCTCGCCGACAATCAAATATTCGAGCGTTTTAAAACGCATAGACACGTTTTCTAAACCATTTGACGCATCATTAAAACTATCATATGCATGATTTATGTATTTTTGCATGAAAAATATTGGAGTTTAAATCGCTAAACGTTTTGTCAATTATTTTGAAAGTTTTGAACGTTTTTACGTATATATAAACGTATTATGAATCCTAACAAGTACGCTGCCAAAATAGGATGAATTATGGTTAGAACATGAACAATTCAAGGTGGAGTCAAGGGCTGGAATCAAGGTTGGAAAAAAAGAAAACACCTAGGGTTTTCTAGGATGGTCCATGCGCATGTGATTTTCATGGGATGCGTCTAGGGGGTATGTTGCACTAGGGCTCAGCCAGGGCTGGCTGGGGCTAGGGATGGGACATGGTTAATGGCCTGGTAGAGTCCTAGCAGGGCTAGGACTCGTGGATATCAGCTGGAGGAGAGTACACAAGGGGTATGACTCTTCCCATGCGTGGTTGTTGCGTGGAAGTGAGCTGGAGAAACCGAGGGGCTAAGGGTTGGCTAGGGTGGTCTAGCCGATGGCTCGGGGTGGTCCAGAGAGGGTCAAAAATTCTAGGGCTCGGTGGTGGTTGGTGCAAAGAACCCCACGCGAAGTGGGACTCTTCCGCTTAGGAGAGACTCGCCCGGCTTTGCTGGTGCAGCAGGCTCACAACGTTGTTTAGGGGCTCGGGCTGTGTTTGGGTGGGTCTGAGCATGGTCCGAGGAAGTTGAGGGTCAGAGGGGATCAGGGGTTAAGTATCATGTGTGTCCTAAACCGAGTTGGAGTCCTAGGATGACAAAGAAGCAACCTCGCGCAGCTCTGTTCTAGATGCAGGGTGAATTGTGTGAGTTAAGGGCTGGTACCAGGGGTCTAGATGCACTAGGGTCCTTAGGTGGGTTGGCTAGGATCTGGCTCGAGATGGCTCGGTGGGTTCATGCAAGGGTCAAAATTTGAATTTAATAGAAAAATGTTCGAACCGTGGATCCACGGGAGTGGCTCATGGCTCACAAGGGTAGTTTCAGTAATAAAAATCTAAGTTTAAATTATGGAAAGAAATATTAAAGTTTGAATTAATTCGAGAATTAAACGCTCCACAAATTAGTAATTAAAGAATTAAATCGAAAACTTCGAATTTAAGTTAAAAAATTTATCAAAAATTAGATTTAAGCTTAAATAATTATTTGGGATAGGCCCATGTCGTCTAAAGAAAAAAAAAATCAAAATCGAGAAATATTACGTCTAGGGGCAAAACGATCATTTTACACTTGGATAATATGTAAAAGGTTGGCAGCGTCCTGAAGGGTCATAACGCATGTTAAATGATTTATTATGATGATTTTGATGAAAATATGATATTTTATGATTTATGGTAAAGCTGTGTAATTTTTATTGTTAAAATACTATTTTTTAAAATTATAATTTTTTATGCTTTAAAAAGAAAAATAAAAAGAAAAATATTTTGAGGAATGTGAATTGAGACAAAGGATAGAGAAATGTGGGGGATCCGTTTTAAGAAGGAACAGTGAACTTACGATTTTATGAGAATTTCGTGAGGGAGAAGGCCCTAGAGAGAAGCCTAGTGCTCGTCCTAATGGCGGTGCCTAGTGCTCGTCCTAATGGGCCATGTGGAGCTGAAGACTGATCAATCGGCCAGATGATAAAATGCTAGTCACTTTCGATGATCAAACTTCACCCACCCAAAATGATAAAGGATTGAAAGCTTTACGATTTTATGATTTTATGATATATGATTTATTTATGCATAAAATCAATTTTAAATAAAAGTATGATTTTTTAAATACATGTGATTGTATATGTATTACTTGCTACTCATGTTTAGAACGTGCTGAGTCATTAGACTCACTAGGTCTGAATTTTGCGGGATTTGATGATTTGAGGGAAGCGCTGACGCTTGAGTGAATCGAGTTCAACAGTACACTCCCGAGGAACATTTAGTTTCCGCATTAGCTTGATAGATAAAAGTTTTAAAAGATTATTGTTAATGATTTTATTAGAAATTTGTATGCTTTATCTTGATGTTAGTTGATCTTTCTAAAGGTCGACGTAGAAATTTTGGTTAGTTGGCGATTTACGGATTTTTATGAACTTGAGATTTTAATGGTTAAATTAGTTTTATTTTTTGAAATGTTAATTTATTTTTATTAGTAATTTTGGAGTTTATGAGATAAAAAAATATTTAATAGTGGTCGTTTCACATAAAATCGTAAACACCCAACCAAATGTAAAACTAGTATTTTTCAAAAGAAATTTGAACGTCATAAATCATCTCAAAAACCATTCCTATGCACAAACGTCGTGAAAATCTTTAAAGTACTTTAAAATCAATAACTGTGCGGAAAACTAGAAAGGTCCTCGGGTTAGTGCACCATCAGTGTTCGTTCATCCAACCCTCCTGTCTTAACAGAAATATCCTCACCTGCATCATTCACACATGTGAGTATAATGACTCTGCAAGCCTTAACCATGGTTACAAGTAATAAATATACATCCACATGCAACAGTGTAAAATACTTTTAATAAAATAGCTTTAACATGAAAAACCACAAACTTAAAAATTTTTCTTTCATCATATACATATACATTTCCTTTGGGATGAAATCAGTTCACTATTTGTGACCATTCTTTCATCTTTCGGTCGATTGATCAATCTCAGCTGCAACCATGGTACCAGGCGACGAGGAAACATTAACTATTTTTTCCGTTCTGTGCCTTCGCCTATAGTTGGCGGGGACACCATCAACCACTTTTCCGTTACTGGGCCTTGGTCTACGGAAATTCGGTGTTGGGTTCCCACAGGGCTTTGTCCCGTAAACGGGTTCTACTGGAGCTTTGTCCATCACAAATCTCTATTTCCTTATCGTCACAATCAAGTCATTTCATTCAAAACATTTTCAGAATTTCCATCAATTTATAAATTACATGCATAAATATCATTTCTTTTAAACCAAACATGTAATACGTCTTTTAGCATTTATCATTTTCCATTAGGCTTGTCAAATTGGGTCAGGTCCGTCGGACCGGCCCGCCCTGCCATAAAAATTGAGTGGGTTGGGTTGATAAAATAGCAGCCCGTTTGGAGGTGGGCCAAACGGGTTGAGCCCGTTTGGGTTGCGGGCTGGCCCGTCAAATTAGGGTAGAATTTTATATTTTTAAGTTTTATATAAAAATTCTTATTTCTTCCTTATTTTTTCTCATGTGCCTAACTTCAACCACTCTGGTAAAATCTTTATGCTTCTATTTTTTTTGAAGATGTTATACTCTCCAATATCCTCCCTTTTTTTTAATGTTTAACTCGAACTAATCAAGAATTATCGAAATAATATAGTAAATAAAGTAATTATATATATTGTTGAACACATAATATTTTCTGAAATTTACAACCGTCTTTTTCCTCGACTTTCTGTTATATTCCAATATTTCTCACTTTTTAAGAAAATGTTGATGGTAAGAGCTACGTGCCTTGTGCGGACAAACCCCCAAGATCATTAATTTTTGTTATCTTGTGAGGACAAACCCTTAAGAAACTGGAGAAAGTGTATACTAAAAAAGATTTGAAATTCATATTTAAATGTTTCATTGTATTTACGGTTGGTGATATTACATGAGTTAATTTTTAGTACATGTGTACGATGAAATCTTGTATGAATTAGAATAAGTACTTTATTTTTTTATGGATTATGTTGATTGTTGTATGCTTTCAATATCTTATTTCAATATTTTTAAGTTTTTTATGAAATTATTTGACTGAAATATATTTTTCTTCTATATTTATTTTAATACTGTTTAATTTTTTTTTAAAAAAATAATTAGCGGGTTGGCCCGCCTAACCCGCGGCCCAAGGTGGGTTGGGCTGGGTTGGCCATTTAGAGGCCCGCCCCGCCTAATGACGGGTTGCAGCGGGCTGGCCCGTCCCGCCAGCCCGTTTTGACATGTATATTTTCCATCATAAAATTACACAACCTTACAAAAAAATTACAGCATTCAGGACACTGCAATGACTCCTAACATTTTTCAGGTGTAAAATAACTGTTTGGCCCTAAAACCTAACTTTCCCATTTTACCCCCGGACCTTGAAACTTCGACCTGAATCCATCCAAACTTACCATAACACCTTAATAGAAACCCATGAATATTTTTTAAACGTAAACTTAAGCCCATTGACTAACTCTTGTAATTCGTTTTAAAACTTGAACCGAAGTCCTGGTTTTAACATGAATCATCTCGAAACTTAATCAAACTTTAGCCATAGCTTCCTAACACCTAACCATCCCCTTTCAACCCAATTCAAGCCATTTAGAACCCTTGGAAATGCCTAGAAACCCGCTGGAATTTTCTTCACAATTCGTCCAAACCCTAGGCCTAAACATATCCCAAGTTCCTTCGATCCTAGCCCCAAACCGAGAAGACCAGACCCTAACCATCCATCTAGGACCAAGACTGAACCCCTAGGACCGTTTTTGGACCATCCTAGCGAGCCATGCACGAGGACGTGTATGGTTCCTCTACGTTGCACGCGGCACTTGCGTCCGACCTTCCTAGCCTCTCCAGCTATGCGTGGACCACCATGGCTTGATGCTAGGACCCTCACAAGCCCATCCCCTCGCTTGGATAGCAACCCACACGCCCTCTCTCTATTTTCTTCCAAAATCGCGTGCCCTAGCCCTCAAGAGACCCCAAACATGTCGGCCCTTCTTCTTGCACCGCACCAGCCCTGAACCGCGCATCTAAGGGTCCCTAACCTCCTGTAAATCGAGCCCCTAAAATCCCTAACTTGGCATCCCTTTTCCCTTCATCAAGAACCATCCAACATGCAAGAACAATCAAGATTTTCTATGTATGATCCATAAAAACGAAAATAACAAAGAGGGTATCAGATTTTTCATGCAAACATATATATCCGCACATAATATGGTATGAACGATGAGAAAAGAATGAATAAGGCATGTATTTGCGTGATTCGCGCTCGGAAATTCAAGCCTTGACGCTAAGGAACGTTGCCAGAGAGACGGGGAAAGCCTTACAGTGTTTTTACCCTTCAAAGTCGACGTGTAGAAGCCTAAATGTGTAGGTGTATGTGCGTGTGTTGCTAGGGAGAGAAACCCTATGTTTTGTTATGTGTAGGCGTCAGTTTGTATGGAGATTAAGGCTTGGAAACTCAAGTTTTCAGTATAAATATTATGGTAGACAATTGGGCCAAAAAAATCTTAGTATAGTAAGCCCATTAGAATGTAAGAAAAATATTTCATTTGGGAAAATTTTCGAAAATATAAATCGAGCATCCAAAAATGCCTTGTTTTTGTCAAAAATCGATTATCAGTTTAAAATATGGCTCGAAATTTAAAAACATCTCAAAGGACCCCATTTTTCGAAAATTATACCTTAAATATACCATATTTAAATAATTAAAAACAATCATTTAATAAAAATTATTTTTCCTTTAATGTCCCCGATCTCCGTTCCTCGGTCACGTCTGAAATAACCCTTCAAAACACTGTTTTATTCATTCTAATAGAAATCCATATTTTTAACATGTAAACATGTCTACCACATTTAATTAATGCTATTAAAATAATTTAATTAGGCATTTTCCATTTTCCTTAGATTTGCATGCAGTTGGATTACATTATCGTATTTTGGATCTTACATCATCATTATCCTATTCTGCTTCTGAGTCAGCCATTAAGCATTGGACTGTTTCATCATTATTTTTGCTTGAGACAGTGTTGTATTCAGAGGACTCACTCTCTGAATCCGCCTATTTACTCTTGTTTTCCTCAGCAACAAAAACTTTATGGTCTTTCTTCTTCTTGAAAGATTTCTTTTCATCCTTGGACCGTCTTCTCTCGAACGGTTTCTTGTCATTATTCTTAGGTTTGTTGTATTATGCAATAAAGTAGCCCTTCTTGCCACACTTAAAACATGCTTGATCAACTTCTGTATGGTTCTTTTTATAGTATGAATTAGTAAATTTAGATTGATTTTTATGCATGAGTTTACTAAATATTTTAACGAATTAAGACATAGCTTAATTTCTTAATTGCCTAGTCGACTTCTTACTTGTAGTCTATTCGACCGGAAGAGTAACAACGACTGCAGTCAGAGCCTTGGTTGGTTGGGAGATAGATGCTTATTCTTCAGTTCAAATCCCGAACTCAAACTCACAGGCCTTCAGATCAACAAATAAATCATGTAATTCTAGTTTGTTCAAGTCCTTAGATTCTCTCATGGCCACTGTCTTTATATCATATTATCTAGGCTGTGCTCTCATTACCATCAAAGGAATTTCTCAGTTAGAATATTCCTTACCAAGACATGTAAGTTCAATAATGATAATGCTGAACCATTCATCAAACTCATTTAGAGTTTCTACAGGCTTCATCTTGACATTGTCAAACTTTTGGATGGCAACCGTTAGCTTGTTTTCCTTGGTTTGATCATTGCCATTGCATATTTGATTTAGCTTCTCTATATTTATTTAGCTGTAGAAAAAGTTTTTATTTTGTAATCATATTTTCATTTAAAGTTCTATAAAGGATATCTTTGGTCACATTATCCAGGTTGGCCTTCTTTTTGTAATCTGCAGTTCATTCCGACCAGTTCTTTTCCACCATCTATGGAGCACATTTAGTTACAACAATGGCTATATTTGGCTTAAGAATCTTTGTTTGACCATCAATGATGACATACCACATGTCATCATCCTGAGCAGCTAAATGTGTCTACATACGAATTTTTCAGTAATCATAATCTTTTATTTGAAAACATTGATATTTGTTAAACAATTTCTTGATATTTGTTAAACAATTTCAATTGAGTGGGTGTGTATATATATCAGAGGAGAGAAAAAAAAAACATATTTGATATCACTTGATAAGATCGGTAATGTGTTTAGAAGAAGGATGAATAAGCACTTTTACAAAATTTCGAGCGGTCTTGATAATGTTAGCTATGCAAGACATTTTTTTCTCAATTCTAAGAAAATGGACAGACTAAAAAATAGTGCCGAAGAATGATTTCATGATTCCTTGGATTATTATATACCAAAATGTTGATGATCAACAAGATAATAAATGTTGTAGAGTAAATGACACAGATAATAAATGTTGTAACTACCCGCTTCAATTTTAGGTCTAACAAAGAATGAATCCTAAGATTCAAATGTTTGTAATTCCTCGAACTTCCTCCGGCAGAAAATGGTTGATTTGTTGTTTTCATGATCTAATTGATCCTTGTAGATCTGATAATACCTTGAAGAATGAGCTGATGAGGAGTGTATGATATATATGAGAATTGTGCTCATAAATTTTTAAGTATGCAAGCCTTATTTTGAATTTGTTTTTTCAAATGTGTCTCTTTATATACATTCTTGATTGCATTCTCTATGTATAGTAATGAAGTCCTTTTTTCCATTCAACGGCCATTTGTACTTTAATCCGACAATATGGACACATCACTGTTACGTGCCGCAGCTCTCATTAAATGCTATTTAATGTCTTTCTTGCTTTTGTACTTTTAAAAATCCTCTTTGTACAAAATATGTCAGACAACGGACCGATAGAATACCTTATGTCAGATGAGAGTTGGTAGGATATGGCCAATATTTCTATTTTAAGCTGTCAATTGATGTGTTGACTTTCATAAATATTCTTAACTCTGTCCGATCAAGAGTTGTTTAGTATATCTCTGAGCGGTCCGATCGAGAGTTGGTTTAGTCTAGTGTAACTGGTTGAGTAGTTTGCCGGTAGAGAGCCTAAATAGTTTGCGATAATTTACCCATCTTTTGAAAACTGGTAGTGTATTGCCATTTGTCTTTGGCAAAATGGTCGAGTAACTGAATACACAGAATAGGGGCAGCTTGTTTTATATTAATTAATTATTGTTTGTTATCACAAAAACAAAAAAATTTAACAATATTTATACATATGTACTGTGGGAGAAAAATATGCAAGGTTAAAATTAAAGTTTGTGTTTAAAGCAACATATAATTGTTAACATTGATTGTAACTTGTAAGATATGCAATCTTCATGTTTATTTATCGGATTAAATAATATTATTTTAAATCAAATTGGTTATGCACGTGCATGTTTCTAGTTCAATGGTAAATACCTTAAACTTTTTCAATTTGAAGATGAGGTGAGAATGATCGGAGAGTCCAAGGAAAAAAATATAACACTTCTCATTTGAAGAACGTCGAGAATATATTATTGATAAAGTTTCGGAAAATAGGAAGGAAAAAAAAGAAGTTGAATTTAGTGCTACCACATCTCAACTAGCACAAAATAAAATTGTGATTTGTAAGGTATAGAAAATTCGATCTACGTAAACTGACTACATGCAATTTAAGGTTTTACTAAAATATGCGTTTAATTATTTTAAAATATTAAATGCATGATTATTGCATGGATATGTGTTTTATTTCATGGTTTATTAAATTTTCATGCATAAGGGGTTTTAGTAGTTTTTCGCGCTCGAACGAGGAATGGAGATCGAGGATAATTAAGGAAAAATATTTTTATTAAATAATTATTTTTGATTATTTAATATATGGGGTAATTAAGTGAGGTTTTCGAAAATGGGCCTTGGTGGGGTATTTTTACTCGCCGGGTCATATTTTAAACCGGTGCGCAAATTTTAGCAAGTCGGAGGACTTTTTGAGGGGTTCGGACAATATTTTCAAAATTGAACCTAAACTAAATATTTTTCAGGAGTGTTTTTGACTTAATGGGCCTATTTTAAAATATTTCAGGCTAGACTCCTTCTTATCCTTAGTAAATTTAATTAAGACCCATTATGCATCTATTTTATGTATTAACCCTACCCTCCCAAACCCTAAACCTAACTCCATCATTTCGGTCGCCCTTCCTCTACATTTCTAGCAGGTTTTCGTGTATTGCAACAGCTTTCTCCTCAGGTTCTCTAAAGCTTTTTGCATAGAACTTCTTCCCCGTCTCTCCTGTGTACGTTCTAAGCGAGTATCTCTAAGTTTTCGAGCGTAAAAACTCAAAGGCACACCCGATTCCTCTCTTTTCTCATCAATCATGCTAAGTTATGTACGTGGAATGTTTTTGCATGATATTTTATCGACATATCATTATTCATAGTATTTATATGGCTTTTACATGAAAAATGTGGGTTTTCTTCACTTGCATCTCACGTTTCTTTGACATGGTTGAAAGGCTGCCATGCTCGTTGGTTAGGGGTCATGTTGTAGCAGGTTTGAAGGTGTTTAGATGTCAAGATCAGGTCTGGAAAGTGCCATGGTAGAGGACCAATCGGATTCCATGGTTGTTGGTTCGATTGGGACTAGATCGAGGGATAGGTGTGAGCGGTAGTGCAAGGGCTGTTCCAAGCCTGGACCAGACCCTAATGGGTCTGAGTCATGGCCCAGGATAGCTCAAACAGCACTGATCGTGGTCGAAGGGCCGATTGAGGAGCTAAGTCAAAGGGTGCATGTCTTTGGTGATTTCGAGGAAAGCGTGTGCAACCGCGTGCATGGGGCTATGGGCGCGGTTTGTCAGTCCAGGAGAGGGTACTCGGGTTGATCTCGGTCCTAGGTTGGTCTGGTTCAAGGCTGGTCCAGTCTAGTGTGAGCTAGGTTCTGAAAGTTCAAGGTTCGGTCCTAGCGTTTTGTGGGTTGAAAAGTTCCGAGATTTCGCAGCAGCCACTTAGTCATTTTCGAGGGTTGGATGTGGTTTGAAACAGAGGGTTTAAGGGCTGGTCATGTAGGTTCAAGTCATGGTTTAAGTTCGGAAAAGTTTGGTTGAGTTTCGGGTTGATTCAAGTTAAAACCGGGACCTCAGTTCAAGTTCTAAAACGAATCATATAAGTTATGGAACGGGCTCGAGATTACGTCTAGGAAATGACTATAAATATGTTTTGAGGTGTTTTAGGGTTTTAAGGGGCAAAATGGTCATTTTACATGCGGGCCGAGTTATCAGTCCGGGCAGTGCCCTTGATCACAAATTGACATGTTTTAAATGCATATGTAATCAAGAACACGAATTTTTATGGAGATACGAAAGATACGTTGCATGTTTGATTTTAAGGAAATTTACGTACATGCATGATTTTTATAAATGATGAATATGATGATATGTTTTGAAGGATGAGAGTTCGTTGTGACTAATACGAACACGAACACGAACATGTAAGGCCAAGGCATAGTGGATGGGTAATAATGTCGTTGATATCCCCGTCGTCGGGTATCGCGGTTATACGTAGATGGATCCATCGACTAGAGCTGATACGAAAGTCACAACTATTGATCTGAATTCAAATAAAAAAATGAACACGTATATGTTGATATGATGAGATATGTTACGGTCACGTTATGCTTTGACATACTATGTTTAAGTTCATGCTTTTAAGATCATGAAATGTATGTTAATTACAATACTTTTCACTGGTGCATGTTTTGTATATATACTTGTTATAACGATTCAGGTGTGTTGAGTCTTTTGACTCACTAGATGTGATTGATGCAGGTGAGCACGATGAGTTTGAGACTCGAGGCACCGAAGACTGAGTAGGCGGAGCTGGGAGTGCTCACGATGACCCGAGGACCTTGCACATTTCCGCACTATATGTGTTTATGGGTCATGGATGAACACTGTTTTTATACATTTCATATCTTTTTATACGCTGATGATACGACATGCTTTGATTGTTGCGTTTGAGTTCTTTTAAAACAGTAGTCTAGGGATTTGATAATATTTAGATTTTATTTAACAGCAGTATTTTTATTCAGTAGTTGAATGATTCTTTTTAAATACATGTGGTTGAGTAATTTTCAAAATTAGCTTGCAAAAAAAAAATAAAAAAATTATAGCAATATTTTGGTAAGAGACGTGTCATGATTGGTTGCTCAAGGCATTACGACATCCTTGTTAGATGAAATACGAAATTTTTATTAATAATATATGAGTGAACTTACTCCTGGGATACATTCCCGTGGGGTCCCATTCCCTTACTTTATAGTCTATAGCTCTTAAGCAAAGATTTCTTAGCGGCACGATTCGGATTAGCGATTGTCACTTACATTTATTCTTTATTTATTAATATGGTTATACGGATCAACATGTGAATCAATATTACTTCAGCGACATGAGGTACAACTGATGCATATTTGTTGTCATTGTGTCCTAAGAAATTTCAGTTTGAGTCTCAACTTTTTGTTGGGATAATCACAAGATAAAACTAGTCACAGATGTGTCAATTGATTTAATCAATCTATTCACACCTATCAATCAACATAAGCTATGCAACTCCATAAAAATGCTCGAGTTTACAACAATATCTTCGCTCTCACTTCATTAGGCGTCAAGATCGATAAAGAATTAGCTTCTTCAAGACAAGGAGTTTACACTCTTAGAACTTTATGCCAACTATTTCACAATCTTACGTCTTTGATACCTAATGAAAGTGGATCATCTCTTTTCCAATTATATTTATGAGATATCAACAATTAACTAAATAATAGAATAAATACAACGAACAATGCTGAGATTAATGACGATACTACGTTGAGATTAATGAAGATACTATAGAAGTTTTGAATAAACTCATGGGAAATAACCCTTACGAGGAATTGGTGCCGAGCATAAATGATTTTTCTTCCATTGACAAAATAAATCTACATATTTGTAGTGCCCAAACTATTCAGGTGCTCTTTCCAATTAACTTCTTGGACGGATCTGTCTCTAGTCGCTGAACTAAACATGGTTATCTTGGAAATGAACTTCTAGAGGGAAAAGAAAGACCGACAAATAAAAGCTTTCTGAATCATGACTAAGAATTTGAAGCCATATATTGTTTTTATACTTGTTCCCTGCACATACACGAAAAAATATACAAAACCCCATTCTTTTCTAACCGCACTAGCTATATGTTTTTTAATAACTGAATACCGGAAAGTATGGATATTAATCTTCGAGCAAAAAGAGTCCACAAGTTCATAAAATTCTTACAAACCAATCTTTCATTCGTCTTGGTGTTAGATTCAAGTAAAAGGTGCAAATTGGTAGAAATGCAAAAGAGCGAAAAATGATTAAAACAGCACAATTTTAAGAAACAGAGCAAAAAAGAAATTTCTCAAGAGTACACAAAGCTTCAGCACTTATAACTTGTTCACGCTGCAACAGTTTTTGTCTTGGACCCGATGTTTTTCCATGAAACGTTTGGCATAATCTGTTTTGAGTCAACACGATCTTTGTATTGAATTGCAAAGTTTAGCAACGAGTCAAGAAGAGAATCTGAAAGAAGGTGAGGTTTGAGCCCCAATTCCACGAGTTTGGTGTGCTTCGCATTATAGTAATGCTCTTCAGCCTCCACTCTAGGATTAGGGACAGATATAGTTTGCACCTCAAGGCCGAGTTTCTGACCAACCCTAGTAACTAGAGCTGCGAGTTCATTAACAGAAAACTGCTCCGTGAATTGGTTAAAGACTCGAAATTCTCCTCTCTGTGCAGGATTTGCGATGGCAAGTTCAACACATTGAACTGTATCTCTGATATCCAAATATCCCCTTGTCTGTCGTCACAAATAGAATGGATGCATAAGGCAACTTACCATGAAAATCAATTTGGGATCCTAATATGAAGTTGTTACCTGGCCTCCTTTGCCATATACAGTAAGTGGATGACCAACTGCCGCCTGAACGCAGAATCGGTTCAGGGCAGTTCCAAATACTCCATCATAATCAAGCCTGTTATAGAGTTCTTCATGCATTGCTGTTTCATCTGTTCTCACACCATAGACAACTCCCTGGTTTAGATCAGTGGCTTTGATTCCCCAAGCCTTGCAAGTAAACGCGATGTTGTGTGAATCGTGGACCTTGCTCAAGTGGTAGAAAGAGCTAGCTTGCTTGGGATATGGCAGAGTATCGATCCTCCCATTGTGTGTAATAGTTATATATCCCTCCTCGATATCTATGTTCGGGGTGCCGTATTCTCCCATTGTCCCGAGTTTCACAAGATGGCAATCTTCTCTGAACTCTTTTATAGCAAACAAGACGTTAAGCGTTCCTAATACATTGTTTTGTTGAGTGAATATAGCTCTTGAGCGATCAATCATGGAGTAAGGGGCGGACCTCTGTTCTCCAAAGTGGACGACAGCATCCGGCTTAAACGATGTGAAGGTCTCTGCCAAGAACTCAAAATCACATATATCACCAATGTAAAGTTGGATATCTTTTCCCGTGAGAGTTTTCCAGCGTCGAATACGGTTGTGAATTGATGAAATTGGCGTGAGAGAGTCTAGACCAAGCTGGTGATCAAAAAGGCGACGAACAAGGTTGTCAACAACTGCAACTTGGTAGTTTTTGTTTGACAGATGTAGGGAAGTAGCCCAACCACAATAGCCATCCCCACCAATTACCATGACTTTTTTGCGAGTAGAAGCTTCATCAGAGATCCGGGGAGGATCGAATTTGGTTTCTTGGCCCATAGAAACAGCCGTTGCGGAGATGGTACAAGATTTCTGCAATCGTTTTTCCCCGACGGCAAGCTTCTTAAAGGGGTGTGAATTGGGAAATTGCGTCATAATGGATATGGAAGATGGAAGTTGGTCGAGTGACTTGGAGTGTGAGATGCTGCCGCAAGAGAGATTTGGAGGACACGATAACATAAGTAGATGGGCCATCAGAATTAACTCAACAACTGTATCAATAACAGGAAAAGCAACACATATATTAGCATAGAAAAGAGTCTAATTAGTGTTCATCAAGCAGCAAATAAAATATAACTGAACAAACGGAAAAACACCTTATTTCTACCAAAACCCCTTCAAAGACAGGACTGGGTTTTCTTCTCATGAAACGCAAAACCAACTTGGGCAACGAAATTGTATATGAATTTTTCTACGTGGGTGATTCAAGAAATTCAATGACGTTTCCAAAGTTCATAAGAAATGAGTTATCCATAAAACTAACTGAACTCAAACTCCAATCTATCAAGATTCATACGTTAGGTTTTCGATAACAAAAGATAAGAGAAGAAAAACATACATAATTACCTTACCCTGATGTGTTGTATGAACAATCCCTCAAAGTTTGCGAGTTGGGAGGAGCATCCAAGAACTTTTGGATTGGATATTCTTCTTCAAAGTAATATTTTCAACCCCCAAGCTTTGCTTAATTATAAATGAGACATATTATTACACTTTAGCCCACATTAACCCACGTTGGGCTGTCATTTGAGTTCAACCTTAGATACCATTAAATAATGGTGATCCATTTTTTCCCCATCTGATATTATGCATAAATCCTATGTATTTGTCGAATAACCATTTGAAATAAAAAAATATATTTTTTTAATGAATTTGATCAGATAAAAATTAACAATTTTTTTTCTCATTTTCTATCAGACCCGACTCATTAAAATACATATTTTATGTTTTCGTTCAAGATATGAATCTGATCAATCATTTTCTCATAAAAAATATACTTATTAATTTATGATTTCTATTATATTAAGGGTGAAGACATGATAGTAAACACATAGGGGACACCAACTTTTTCTTCCAATTTCACCCTTATATGATCCTAATATTATATTTTTGTTTTTTGTTTTTGTTTGTTTTTTTTAAATTTTCAACACACACTTTTATTTTTATTTTTTTATTTCAACAATTCAAATATCAATTTATTCCCTTCATAATTTATCAAATTTCACTTTAGTCAATCGATAATGATAAAAAAGATTATACACACATCGGGTGTACAGAGTAACTAGTTATTATTAAATATTAAGGTATGAAACAACTTTTGGAGAAGTGTTGACATTATATTTTTTAGATTTTAATAACAATGGCGGTTGTAACAATTTTGGTTTGATATATCATAAAATGTATTTGGATACACAAACTACCGTTAAATAGATAAATTGGTACATAAATTATTATAAATGGTTTAATATGTGACGTTCTAAACTTGTTACGAAAATGAAGTCTTAAGTTTCATTAGAAGAATGAAATGTGAATTTTTTTTTTTCAATTAATCAAATAAGTTAAGTAATGGACATATCATTCTATAATTCTCTCTTTCAAAAATTTCAGCTAATCAATAAACATAAGGCATGTGCACACTATTGCATGATTAATTTTCTTTCAAATTCTACTTGATCTAACACACCTTATAAATAAAAAATACTAGCATTTAGTCATGTCATGCAAACATCACGATCAACATAATACGAGAATAAAACGACAAATACGACATTAACGTTAGCTTTTAAAATAATGACTCAAATTTAAATGTTTATCGACTAGAATAGAACAACTCGGAAACTGAAAGTTCTTGCTGAAAATGTCAAGGCTCGGATAAGTTCTCTCCCTCAACCGTGGCCCGCCATCCCGTGCCAACCAGCATCGCCTCAATCTTCCTCACCTGCATAGATAAAATCTAGTAAGTCTAAAGGATCGGTAAGTAGTTATGCAAATAACAGTTAATACATAATAAGAAAGACATGAATGAAACTTGTCATTCAAACCTCATCATATGAAAAAACTTTACCCATCACCTCAACCTGTTTAATATCGCAAAAAATAAACATTTAATATTTTCCTCAAATCTTCAAACTTTTTCAAAAAATGTGTCTCATAACATTTTCCATCAAGATCATAAATATTCTAGCTTAACTCCCCAGAATTGATCTTCATACTTTTGTGTCAAGGTCATAAATCTTCTGGCTTAACTTCCCATAGTGGATCCTCATATTTTTTGGCTTAACTCTTGTTAAGATCAGAAACATGTTTAGAGGGGACGTTGAATAACCACTTTTAGATTTATTTGCAAATCTTTGAAATGTTTTTAACAGTTTTCAGGTTGTTAAGAGGTAGTCTTAAACACCTAGATTTATTGGACCACCTGTTTAAAATAAGTGCGGAATAATTAAATAACAATAAAAGTCTAAAATTCAATTCAATAAATTCTAGCATCCTATCAGTCTGTAATAAAAACAATAATCCATACAGTCATCAAAATCTTTAACGTATGCGGAATTTCTTGGTCCTCGGGTATGCACTGCGCCTCCCGGATGACTCGATAGTCCACACCTCATGACTGATCATTATCATCACCTGCAACAATTCAAACATAGTGAGTTTAATAACTCACGATGCTCAAACCTGATATAGAAAATACATACTTAAACAATCACATACGTAAAAATAAATTTACAAAAAATAGTTTTGTCATGCAACCTTGAAACCTTAAAAAATACGCAACTTTTGAAACTATGTTCATATATGAACTTTTCCATTTAAAATTATCATTTTATTTTTGTGAAATCTGATCCTTGATAGTGACAACATTCAGCATATTGATCAATCTATAAACCATAGTACTAGGCCACTGGGTTCAACGTCCACTTCTTCGGCGATCCCATCGACTATCATAAAATAACTTCATCGTTCACTTCTTCAACGGATCCATTATCATTGAGATTCTCGCCCCGTTTTCGACGGTTCACTCTCTTTTCATTGCAAGTTCACCGTTCCCGTTTTCAACGAATCCCTTACTACTTTTACTTCACGACCGATTCACATTCCACAAAAATATTTTTCTTTTACTTTATCATTTCATAAAACATGCATAGCTTTCCATATTCTTTAAAACTTCCAAAAATGATTTATATCATTCGTATACGTCGAAACTGATAAAAATAGCATAATCATGCAGATATATTAAAACTTCTGAAAATAGCATATATCATGCATATACTTTAAAACTTCTAAAAATAACATTTAACATGATATGGAATTGTTTTAGGAAGTTGCAAACCGCCCTTGTCTTTCCTCGAACCGACCGCTCACGATTCAACGCTATACGTACCCGGACGACCTTCAACTTTGACTCAAGCAGACGACTCGATTTTATAATTATAAAAACACCAAAACTATCCAGTATCTTGCCTAAAATTCAATCTTAGGACCTACGTTTCAAAAACAACTCAATTCGTTTCCCGGATGGCTCGTTTACCACCTTTTTCGCATTTTCGGTTAAAAATTGACCAAACTACCCTTCCGACTCGAACCAACCCCAGACCAGACCTTTATTAACTTCCTAAGACAAAATTTAAGCTGATGGAAGTCCCCAAGCCCAAGTCAAAGCCAAAACTTGAAATAAAATTTTAACTTAGGCTCACTTTGCCCCTTTTTTTGACACGTTCGAGCAATTTACGACCCCGAATGGACCACGGCTCGAAACGACCCCGAACCAGGCCTTTGACCCCATCCTTAGACCTTAAACAAGACCATGGTCAGGCTTTTTTGGACACAAAATGAAACATCTACTAATTTTAAAAGCGCGGAAATATTTTTTTTTTAAATAAAAGCTCGCATTTTCGAAATAACATTTGAAAATGATCTTAAGTATTTGACAATAAAAAAATAGTGCGTAAACATAAACGAGTAAAAATTGTGAAAATCAGCAGCGTATCAAAACCAGCGTATAAAAATGTTCATATCATCTCAAATCTCATAAAAACAAAATGCGGAAAACATGTGGTCCTCGGGCCGTGTCACCCCACCAGGTCTGTCTACTCAGTGATCAGCACCTCCAGTCCTTTCAATAACAAGCTCACCTGCATCACACATGCATAGTGAGTCTAAAGACTCAACACACCTGTACCGTTAATAACAAGTACATATACATAGCACACAGCAGTGAAAAATATCATACTCAACATATATTTCATGAACTTAAAAGCATAACATAAACGTGTCGTATAAAATCATGTCGTGTCAACTCATGTCGTCTCATATCATGTCATCTCATAACATCATATACGTGTCAAAACAGGTCATCATGTCATCATAAACTTAAACATTTTCTTTTAATTGAATTCAGTTCATTAGTTGTGACTTTCGTATCAGCTCTATCGTATCAGCTCTATCGATGGATCCATCTATAAAAACCGTGGTACCCGGCGGCGGGGGACATCAGCGACAGCATTACCCGCCCACTGAGCCCGGACCTCAGCTCATCATATCTCATGTCATCGTATACATATACATCGTCAGTCACAACCAGTTCCCATCCTTCAAAATATCATCATTTTCATCACTTAATAAAAACATGCATATGCGTAACTTTTCCTTTAAACCAAGCATGCAACATATTTATCATAATTGCGTAAAAATCATAAAAATGATGCATAACATTTAAAATATCATGAATTTGTGCTCAGGGCGCTGCCACGACCAAAATCTTACCCCGGGTGCAAAATGACCATTTTGCCCCTCGAAACCCAAAAATTATCGTTTAACTCCTGGACCTTTAAAATTGACCCAAAGCCTACCAAACTTCTTAAAATATCCCAAAACATTATTAAAAACATTCCTAGACGTAACTTCGAGCTCATATTACAACTTAACCGATTCGTTTTAAAACTTGGACCGGAGTCTCGGTTTTAACTCGAATCGACTCGAAACTCAACCAAATTTTTCTCAACTTTTTATCATAACTTAAAAGTACTAAAAGGTCCCTAATACTACAATATTGTTCCAAAAATCTTCGGTGACATATCCCAAAAGAGACAATTCTCGGCCACCCCTTGTTTTCCACTCACCTTGCAACACATGGCCACCAATCCCATACACTCTCGGTCCCTTCTACTGCCACCACCTGTCCAGCCACTTAATCTCATTCTTAAAGCTCTAAGAAGCCTCCTAAACCAAGCCAAAGCACCGCGAGACGATGCTGCACAACCATACGTATAACCCGTATAGCTATTGCCCTCTTCCTCCCTACCGAGCTACACCTACAAGATCTGAACTTCTCCCTCGTCCAAGTGCCTATGGTCCACTACTAGTATCCTACCAGACACAGCAAAGGCTGATCCATGGCTGGGTTCGAGCCCAAGCACAGCCGCAGCCCTTGCCTTGCACCCTTCAATACAACTCAAGCCCCAAACTCACGAACTCTCCCCTCCCGCAACACCGAACCATTTTCCTTCCAAGACTTCATCACGGCACCACCACCTCACTCAGGAGAGTCCTAATCCGCAGCCCCTTGCACTTTATTTCATGAACACGTGAGTGACATTTAAAAGAATGTATTTTATGAGCAAAAACAGTAAACCCTTCATAAAGCCGATTAGATCGAGACTCCTATACGTTTAAGGCACAAATACAACAATATATGACAAGTGAGATGCAGAAATAATGGTGTAAGGCATGCCTGGTGAGTGGGAGAACAAGGATGAAATGAGAGCCAAAGGAGTCTTTCTTTGCAAACCAAATGCTCACCGAATTCCTCAACTGCTGAGTTCTGAAACCGAGGTTGAGGAATGCTGAAGGGGAGGGATAAGTATCGGCTGTGAGGGAGGAGTTACGGGAGGTTAAGGGTTGCTTAGGTTTTAATGGCTTGATAATTAAAAAGATAAATGGGCTATAGTCTTGACCATTAGTGGTTTAAAAGAATCTTTAAGCCCGATGAGCTTAAAAGTTGGCTCGTTAAATTCAAACATACTCCCGAAAAATATTTCGTGTTGAAAAGGTTTTGAAAATAACAGCCGAACGCTTAAAAAGTCCCCCGATTCGATAAAATTTGCGTACCGTTAAAAATAAAATTCTGCGGATAAAAAATACCCAATAAAATCCCCTTTTAGAAAAATACCCTTAAAACACCTTATAATAATTAATAAAAATTACTCATGCAATAAAATAATTTTTCTGAAATTTCACCAGTCTCCATTCCTCGTTCGAGTGTCAAATGGATCTAAAAACCCTAATGCAATGAACTTTTAAAATTTCATGAATCAAATCATATCATACATGAATTATGCATAAAATACATAAAATAATTAAATCCATATTTAATAAAATAAACATGCATTTAATGCTTCATAACAATTTAATAAAATACAAAAGAAATTTAATAACTTGCATGTATGTGGTTAACGTGGACTTTCAAATTTTTGGGACGTTACAATTTTCCCCCCTTAAATTGAATTTCGTCCCCGAAATTCGCTTATCCTCGATGAACAAAAGTTTAAACTCTTAATCCTAAAATCCCAATAGTCCACGCATCCGCTGCGCTACTCTGATAGAATAAGTGTTGAGTTGTCCTTACGCCTCCTCAACTCAATCCTAATTATTTACCTACCAAAATCCTCGTTTGCGAATCGCAACTTAAAACGGCGTATGGCGACTAAGTTCTATTCTACTAAGACCTCAAATTTGACCTCTCTCGCAATTCCTTATACTAGCAAGGGATGTCCCAAGTTATCGCACTTTATTTTTCTTACACAATACTTATATTGTTCATCAACCTATTACATTGTCCTTTATGTTGTTCAACTTAAGAAATATTAGCACCAAAAGTTACTAATCGGCTTATATCTCCTGTAATGTACTTAAAAGTTAAATCTTATCTCAACCCCATAATAATATTACCCTAAGACCCTTGAATCGAATCTTTATCTTATGGCGCCAAACTTACGTAACTTTCTATTTACAAGTACATCCCGAATGTAAAATTGTTGCAAATCTTAAACCTCGAATAACGTTAATCCATAAAACTCAATTATACAATATCGACCTTCTACCTATATTATAAAGCCCTTCAATTCACAATTACATGCTTAAACTATTTCTTTCCCAATTATAATATAGTTGAGGCCTAAGACCCTTGAAATTTCCTCATTGGAACGAATATCGCATTCTTAATGCTTAATTGATTCTAGCGTATAAAACTTAATAAGTTATCCCATGGTAGCCTTAGACTAACTCTAATAAATCAAATTCGCTTATAGCCTCTAGAATTCTAGAATCCCCATATCACGATTTTAGATTTCTTACTCGGTAAAAATCTTAATATTCGTTCATTGGTAATCTATGCTGAACACAACTAATTCTTTTTTGTTTTTTTTTATTTCAACCAAAATCTCCATATGAACACATATCCCATAAATTTGAAATTCAAACTTACGCAACCTAAATAGTTTTGGATAACACAATTCCAATACACAAATCTACTTAATTCAAAGTTTCTTAATGGCTTTCAAAAATTCCTCAAGATCCTAGGTGTTTACCTCACCTCTTACACGCGTCTATCAAATAACCTAACCATAAATCATACCCAACTTCCTAGAAAAATTAAATTCCAACAAAGGTATAATTTTAACTGTCAATATCATGATTAAAGCTTACGATACATCAAACTTGAGTTCCCAAAAATAAGTTAACTTATTGTCTAATCTTATAACTTAACTAATTGATCAGCTTTATCTTAAATTGTTATCACTCTAAACTCTTAAATTTTTCACAGCATTAATTCACTAACGCTTAAACTTTCAAACCAAATGCTGATCTATCCTACGAAGCCCTTGATTAGCATTCCTTATAACATTATAACTCACATGTTTCAAAGTTCTAAATATCGCTGCAAGCCTAAATCATAAAAATTTCATACCCTTTAAACAATTCGCTTCTCACTTACTGCTAAACAAGTCCCCAAATATCCTAAAAATTGCAAAATTAATTCTTACTTTCCTCGAATATTATCCAATTTGTCCTAAATCTCGAGAATCCATAATTACCCATAAATTCTTGGCGTTCCTAATTCCATTTTATAGGTTTTCGTAACATAAAATTCAAAAATTTTAAGTTTATTAGACCCAAATTCCATTCCCATAACCTCGAAAATTTACTGATTTAACCCAATTGTTCCTCACAAGTTCTAATTTAATCCTCAAAAATGTCAAAATTTGCAATTTGGTCCTTAAAGTTCTCGAAAATTACCATTTTGGCCCTACAACTCTTCGAAATTTGCATTTTTGTCCCCATAAAATTTTCAATTTTAGCTCATTAAACCTTAAAATTCTCGAAACACAGAATTTAATCCCAAAATTCAGTAAATTCGAAAATAGTGACTTGGAATTTTTTATTTTTATTTTTGCACTTAGGTCCTCAAATTATTGGTTATTACAACTAGATCTTCAAAATTCTCAATTCATGTAATTCAATCCTTAAATCCAATTAGGTAGAGCTTGTATCTTAAATAAATTCTACGTTTTATACTTCCAAGGATCATCGTAGTCTTCGAATCATTATTTCTTACATTAAATCCTCAAAATTTAATTCACTAGTACCCATGAGTCATCATTATTTTAATTTCTTTAGAAAACTTACAGGTTCCAAAAGCATTCATAATTTTCAAGATTAACTTACGACCCATAAGTAGAACATCAGTACTACTAACCCAAAAATTAATATAGTCAAATCATTTTCAACATTTCCCAATGCCCAATATCAGAATTCTTATTCATGTCCAATTCCATCACAAGGCCCACATGCATGAAAATCATAAAATTCATCGTTTCATGTCATAATGTGCATAACAAATTTTAAAACATTAAATCTCAAAACATAACAACAGATAAACATGTCTCGTAAAACGTATATCATGTACACATGCAGGTGATAGCATTAAAGCATTGAAAACATGTAAAATGATACTACTTACAGACTTGTGGCTTGAAGACTGAGCGACAGAAGCTGGCGGTGGCACAACCCTATACAGGACCCTTGCTCTGATACCAACTGAAACATCTACTAATTTTAAAAGCGCGGAAATATTTTTTTTTTTAAATAAAAGCTCGCATTTTCGAAATAACATTTGAAAATGATCTTAAGTATTTGACAATAAAAAAATAGTGCGTAAACATAAACGAGTAAAAATTGTGAAAATCAGCAGCGTATCAAAACCAGCGTATAAAAATGTTCATATCATCTCAAATCTCATAAAAACAAAATGCGGAAAACATGTGGTCCTCGGGCCGTGTCACCCAACCAGGTCTGTCTACTCAGTGATCAGCACCTCCAGTCCTTTCAATAACAAGCTCACCTGCATCACACATGCCTAGTGAGTCTAAAGACTCAACACACCTGTACCACTAATAACGAGTACATATACATAGCACACAGCAGTGAAAAATATCATACTCAACATATATTTCATGAACTTAAAATCATAACGTAAACGTGTCGTATAAAATCATGTCGTGTCAACTCATGTCGTCTCATATCATGTCATCTCATAACATCATATACGTGTCAAAACAGGTCATCATGTCATCATAAACTTAAACATTTTCTTTTAATTGAATTCAGTTCATTAGTTGTGACTTTCGTATCAGCTCTATCGTATCAGCTCTATCGATGGATCCATCTATAAAAACCGTGGTACCCGGCGGCGAGGGACATCAGCGACAGCATTACCCGCCCACTGAGCCCGGACCTCAGCTCATCATATCTCATGTCATCGTATACATATACATCGTCAGTCACAACTAATTCCCATCCTTCAAAATATCATCATTTTCATCACTTAATAAAAACATGCATATGCGTAACTTTTCCTTTAAACCAAGCATGCAACGTATTTATCATAATTGCGTAAAAATCATAAAAATGATGCATAACATTTAAAATATCATGAATTTGTGCTCAGGGCGCTGCCACGACCAAAATCTTACCCCGGGTGCAAAATGACCATTTTGCCCCTCGAAACCCAAAAATTATCGTTTAACTCCTGGACCTTTAAAATTGACCCAAAGCCTACCAAACTTCTTAAAATATCCCAAAACAATATTAAAAACATTCCTAGATGTAAATTCGAGCTCATATTACAACTTAACCGAT
Source organism: Primulina eburnea (assembly GCF_022965805.1). Lineage (NCBI taxonomy): Eukaryota > Viridiplantae > Streptophyta > Magnoliopsida > Lamiales > Gesneriaceae > Primulina > Primulina eburnea. The sequence goes on along the minus strand of NC_133115.1, from coordinate 181,037 downwards.
TCGTTTTAAAACTTGGACCGGAGTCTCGGTTTTAACCCGAATCGACTCGAAACTCAACCAAATTTTTCTCAACTTTTTATCATAACTTAAAAGTACTAAAAGGTCCCTAATACTACAATATTGTTCCAAAAATCTTCGGTGACATATCCCAAAAGAGACAATTCTCGGCCACCCCTTATTTTCCACTCACCTTGCAACACATGGCCACCAATCCCATACACTCTCGGTCCCTTCTACTGCCACCACCTGTCCAGCCACTTAATCTCATTCTTAAAGCTCTAAGGAGCCTCCTAAACCAAGCCAAAGCAACGCGAGACGATGCTGCACAACCATACGTATAACCCGTATAGCTATTGCCCTCTTCCTCCCTACCCTTTTAGAAAAATACCCTTAAAACACCTTATAATAATTAATAAAAATTACTCATGCAATAAAATAATTTTTCTGAAATTTCACCAGTCTCCATTCCTCGTTCGAGTGTCAAATGGATCTAAAAACCCTAATACAATGAACTTTTAAAATTTCATGAATCAAATCATATCATACATGAATTATGCATAAAATACATAAAATAATTAAATCCATATTTAATAAAATAAACATGCATTTAATGCTTCATAACAATTTAATAAAATACAAAAGAAATTTAATAACTTGCATGCATGTGGTTCACGTGGACTTTCAAATTTTTGGGACGTTACACAAACCATACACCTCACGCCATACAACTCATGCACCAGCAGTGCTCCTCAAGGCTCATCGCGTGCAGCCGGGGTACAAACGCTCCAGGGGCTTTGGGAGCCTTTGGCTGAACTCATGGCTCAAACATGACACTCACTAGGACCTAAGGCACGTCCCTAGCCCCTGGATCTGCCCTTAAACCGACCCTCTAGCCCTAGGAGCCTCCACGCTCCAAAACAAGCCAACATGCACGCCCTAAGGAGTCACGGCTGTTTTGCTTCACCAGCTAGTCCAAGCCTTATTCAAACCCAACCAAGACCTACCTAGGACCCTAAAAAAACCCTCCAGACCATGGATAAAGCACCATGCAGCCCCCTTGATCGTTGAAGCCAAAGCCGCGCCCTTCTCCCCTCTCGGCCTGCACACCTCATGGCTAAGGCACCATGAAGCCCCCCTTGACCGATGAAGCCCAAGCCGTGCCCTTCTCCCCTCTCGGCCTGCACGCCTTTGGTGTGTAGGTTTGGACAGCCCCTTGTGGCTCTTGTTTTATATTTTGTCCCTTCAATTCTCTTCCTAAACGTCTAGAACAGCCCTTGTTTACCTCGGTTTGCATCCCATTTCGACAATTCACAAAACGTTAAGAATTCTTTGTAAAACATGAGATGCACATACATAAAACTTTGAAACCAACATCCTCATAAAATTTCACACAACATGAGCATACATGCAATAATATGGATTGAATGGTACTTGAAAAAAGGTTTGAAAACATGTCTTGTTCCTCTATTCTTACAATATACAAGAGACGACGCGACGAGAGATGAACGAGACACAAAGATTTCTCCCTTCCCCTCCTTCCTCTAGTGTTCGGCCCTCCCTAGGACTCTGGTGGGTGTGAGTTGTGTGTGCTGAAGGTGAAAGTGATGTGAATGAGGGTGTAGGGTGGGTAGGTTTTATTTAAATAAGTCTTTAAGTTGTCAAGTGGGCTTAAGTTTACATAATGGGCCCTATAATTAATTAATTAATCAAATCCTTGCTAATCTAGACCCAATAAAGAATTAATTAAATATTTAATTTGTCCACTAAAAAGTCCCAACAATATTAAGAAAATATTTGGTGCCACTCAATTTTAGTATCGCACGCCCGAAACTACTCATTTTCTAGCAAAAATTAGTTACCGATTAAATTCGTCCCTTGTTATAAATAGATTGTCGCTTTCCTAATTTGGACTTACTAATTATAGAGTTTTTATTTATAACTTTCTAAAAATAGAAACTTTATCAAAATCGTCCGCGGTTCTCTCGCCTTTGCCGTACATCACGTATTCGACTACAGAAAATTCACATTCATAACATTCAATTAAATAATCATTAAACCATGCAAATACTTAAACATGCTTCGAGACCACTCATTTAAATAAACTTCAAATAATTTTCATCCATGCATGTGGTTAGTGTGTTCGGGTTTACGGACGTTACACAATTTCTGAATGTTAAAGAACCATCGGTTCACCAGACAACTCAACGAACAATAACAATCAGCTTTTTAATGGCTTGAATTGGCAGAGGTAACATAGATTGATCATGCAAATCTGATATATTATGATATGAGTACGCTTTTGTTGAGCAATCAGAAAGTAGAACACTTAAGAGTTCTCAAAATCAAGTATGCAAACTCTTGTTTTCTTGAAAGCTTCAACGATTTGAAATAGCTTCGATGTGGTTTTCTTCTTTGAGATGTACTTTTTATTCATATTGGAATGCTTGAACGGTCAAAATCTCTTTTCAACAATCATCTGCACCGTTTCTCGATGATATGGACATACTCTGTGCTTATCATTAAACGCTCATTAATGCTCTCTTGACTTTAAGTCCATGTCTTTGATAAAGCTGACTCACCATGTCTCGATAGAGTGACTTCTTGTCATTTCGAGATTTGGTAGAATACTGTGTAATTTTTTATATTAAGCTTTTATCTTAAGGGCTCGAAATGCCCATCCTTTTAAGAATCCTCAAAGCTTACCTTTCTGCAGTGCAGTTGGAAAACAATTGTTTGAACTCGTGCACTCTATTAAATGGTTTGGATCGGTTTCTTGTCAGAAGATGTCTTGCCATTGAAGTTTAATAAAGTCCACTGATTTGTTTTCTAGATCGAATGGCTTGAAATCCCGAAATGGCATGAATTAATCCAGCAATTCGAAACAATAAAATGAACGGCTGGATCTTGAAACAGCTTGATACTATTTATTTTGTCAATAATCAAAACTTTAAGGGTAATAGAAAATATTCTAATAATTTCTCCCTTTTTGGTGATGACAAAACTAAGTAGCAAAGACATAAAATTAATTATAAAAAGATATATTATCAGAAAGACGAATTGTATTTCATTGAGATAATGAAATAACAATATTACAAGTGTGTAAATTTGAAAATTTAAAAATATCCCTATATTATACTGCTTGAAGCGCCACTGCCACCACATCTTCTTTTTCTCTCTTTTTCTGACCACATCTTATCTTCTTCAAATTTAGCCCTTTCCGTTCTTTGTTTATGCTCTTCACGCTTTTCATAATCTTCTACTTCCCTTTTTTGGCATCGCCATTTTTCATATAGTCCAAGATTTCTAGCAACTGGCTGTCAATGGTGGTCTGGATGTGATCTAGTATAGTCTCTATTTCTTGTTGAGGTACGATGATTTGCCCTGGCAGGGTAAGACACAGATATTCAAATTGACGCTTTACAAGAGCTAGATCGGTGGTGAAAAGTCTGCAGCTATTTTCTAAGGATCCAAGATCACGTATTATGTTTTTCCAAAAATTTTCAAATGCCGAAAAAATGAACAAACTAGTTGATTTCGACATTTTGATCATTTTGGAGAGTTCCTTGATCAACCAGAACTTTTGAAGTTGATAGGATCGGTTAAGAAGTTTAAGTGTTTAGAAATGAGGTTGAATAAACACTTAGAATTTTGAACCCTTTTCAAATATGTGAATCAGTTCTTCAAGGAACTGACCCTAAAATCTTGTTTGTCAATATAAATAAGTCCATTGAGAAAAGTGCGGAATAAGACTGAAATATAGATTGCATACTTAGGGTTGATATAGTGTAAAACTGAAACGAACACACATATTTTTATGGATGTTCAAAGACTTCAAATGCTCCTCTATCACAATGATATGATTTTACTAAAAGACTTTGATATATTACGACAGATTGTAATAATCCACTTCAGCTGGTCTTACACACTGGCAAACTAAAACTCTTAGTCAAACAACTCTTATACAGTTATGAACTGAATTGATCTTAATTGGTAGCTTGAATGCTATGAATAAATACAATGGATATAGATCTTGAGTGCGCGGTCTGTAAACTGATAAAATACTGGAGAGATAAATCGCAACTGATTGAAGATTGTAACTTGATTGTTTCGTGTGTGTTCACTCATCCAGCAACTTTCTTCAACTGATTCAATCAACTATATATAGTCTTCGATCTCATTGGTCTTATTGAATGCATTAAATGACAAATATATGTTGAATCTTCGTCTAGTAACTTTATCTGACAATAGTACGGAGGTGTTCAGACTGTTCTGTGCTGATTAATCTGCTGGACAAGAAGCAGATTCATCCTAGTGCATCTCCGTGGGGAGCCCCAGTGCTTTTTGTAAAGAAAAAGGACGGAAGCATGAGGCTATGTATCGACTACCGGGAGCTAAACAAGATCACCATAAAGAATAAGTACCTAATCTCGAGAATAGATGATCTTTTCGATCAGCTAAAAGGAGCTAAAGTTTTCTCAAAACTTGATCTCAGATCAGGTTACCATCAGTTAAAAGTCAAAGCAGAAGATATCCCTAAGACTGCTTTTAGGACAAGGTATGGGCACTACGAATTCACGGTAATGCCGTTTGGTCTAACCAATGCTCCTGCAGCATTCATGGATCTTATGAACCGAGTATTCAAACCGTATCTTGATAAGTTCGTGGTAGTGTTCATAGATGACATCTTGGTGTACTCACCAAGTGAGGAAGAACATAGTGAGCATCTGCGTCTTACTTTGCAAACATTACGAGAGAAAGAACTCTATGCCAAATTCAAGAAGTGTGAGTTCTGGCTGAAAAGTGTGGCGTTCCTAAGTCATATAATCTCAGAACAAGGGGTGTCAGTAGACCCTAAGAAAGTGGAGGCAATTAAAGATTGGCCTCAACCTAAAACAGTGACAGAGATGAGAAGTTTTCTGGGATTAGCAGGCTATTATAGAAAATTTGTAGAAGGATTTTCGTCAATAGCTATCCCACTCACTAAACTTACTCAGAAAAATTCGAAATTCATTTGGAATGAAGCTTGTGAAAAGAGTTTTGAAACCCTGAAGACAAAACTCTCATCCACACCAGTACTGATTCTTCCCGAGGATGGTAAGAATTTTACCATATACAGTGATGCTTCAAAGGGAGGATTAGGGTGTGTGCTTATGCAAGATAGGGTCAGGTAATCGCTTATGCCTCACGACAATTGAAGCCGTATGAGCAGAATTACCCCACTCATGATATGGAGCTAGCCGCAGTAGTATTCGCGCTTAAAATCTGGAGGCACTATCTCTATGGAGTAAAATGCGAAGTTTTTACTGATCTCCAGAGCCTTAAGTACATTTTCACTCAGAAGGAATTAAACATGAGGCAAAGAAGGTGGATGGAACTTCTCAAAGATTACGATTTGGTAATCAGCTATCATCCGGGAAAAGCAAATAAAGTGGCAGATGCATTGAGTCGGAGGAACCCCGGAAAAGTGAGCTTATCGTCATTATCAGTGCAACCAGGTCTCCAAGAGACCATCAAACTAAAACAAAGTCAAGACACCAATATCTTCAAGATAAAGGAACAAATTCAGGAAGGAAAGATTCCAGAATTTCAAATTGATAAAGATGGTATCCATTGGATGAAAGGGCGATTATATGTGCCAGACATCGATGGAATTCGAGAAGAGGTGATGGCCGAGGCACATAAATCAAAATTTTCAGTACATCCAGGAAGCACCAAGATGTACAGGGATTTGAAAAATAACTACTGGTGGAATGGAATGAAGAAAGACGTAGCGGTCTTTGTTGCAAAGTGTTTAGTCTGTCAACAAGTCAAGGCGGAGCATCAGCGACCTGGAGGGCTTCTGCAGCCATTAGAAATACCCGAGTGGAAGTGGGATAATATCTCCATGGACTTTGTAGTCGGGTTACCAAAATCGAGGCAGGGTCATGACGGAATCTGGGTAATCATTGACATATTAACCAATTCTGCCCATTTCTTGCCAGTACGGATGAATTATAACTTGGATAAGTTAGCTACCCTGTATATGGATAATATAGTGAAACTGCATGGAGTACCGGCAAGTATATTGTCTGATAGAGATCCAAGATTCGTTTCAAGATTTTGGAAAAGTTTTCAAAAGGCCATGGGAACCAAAGTTACGCTCAACACGGCCTATCATCCTCAGACTGATGGCCAAACTGAGAGGACAATTCAGACCCTTGAAGACATGTTGAGAGCATGTGCATTGGATTTTTCTGGAAATTGGAGCGAACAGTTACCTCTGATTGAATTTGCCTATAACAACAGTTATCACAGTAGCATTGAGATGGCCCCATATGAGGCCCTATATGGTCGGAAGTGTAGGTCGCCCTTATACTGGGATGAAGTCGAAGAAAAAGCTATCACCGGGCCAGAGCTCATTCAAATAACTGTCGATAAAGTAGCCATAATCAAAGAAAGATTCAAGGCAGCTCAGGACAGACAAAAGAGTTGGGCTGATTTGAAAAGAAGGCCTTTGGAACTAGAGATCGGAGAAAAAGCTTACGTCAAAGTCTCTCCCATGAAAGGAGTAGTTCGGTTCAGCAAATCCGGCAAGTTGAACCCAAGATATGTGGGACCGTTCGAAATACTGGATAAGGTGGGAACTTTAGCTTATCGACTGGCTTTACCGCCTGAGATGTCCAGAATACATAATGTTTTCCACATCTCACAACTACGAAAATATGTCCCTGACCCGAACCATGTACTTAAAGTTACACCTCTAATGATCGAAGGTAATCTGAACGAGGAACTCAAATATGAAGAAGTCCCTATCCGAATAGTGGACACTAAAGACCAAGTGTTGAGACACCGGACCATCCCATATGTCAAAGTACAGTGGTCAAACCATACTGAAAGAGAGGCAACTTGGGAACTCGAAGAAATGATGCGGTCGCAATACCCTCACCTATTTGAATGATCAAGTTAATGCAAGTTCCGAGGACGAAACTTTCAATAAGGAGGGAGGGATGTGAGAACCCGAAAATTTCGACCGAAGCAAATCAAGTAAGTAATATAAAAATTATTTAAAATGATTCAGTAATTTTTGTTTCAATTAAACTACTTGAATAATAACTTAAATCTCATCAAATTTAACTCAAGAAAGTAGATTCTAAGCTCGGGGATTAGCTCGACAGGAGGCCAAGCTACAAGTAACCATATTCATCGAAGAGTTTTCACGAGAGGAGTAAAACCCCAGCTCAAGGACAAAATCTTCCAGCTCGAAGAAGCTCAACCAAGCTTGTCCTAACAAGACCACAAATGGAGCTAAAAGATAAACTAAAGCTTTGGACAAATTAAACATGCAAGAGTTGCCTTTTGAGTAAACCAAAAAGGGAGCTAAGGGCTTGAGCTAAGGGAAGGACAAATTCATGGTGTAAGAAATAACCATTGAGATGATCAAGGTGACTCATGGGGATTATCAAAGCAATTAAGCCATTTCTTGGGCTCCAAGATGTCGACCACAAGGCTAGGTGAAGGGCCAATAATTTTTCTATAAATACCCTCAAATCACATGCAAAATGCACCTCAAAAACCCTCAAAGAATTCTCCAAATTTTCGGTTTCCCTCGCCCTTCACTAAACTCGGCCGAACTCAAGGAAGAAGAAGGAGGAGGTGTCGTGCAGTCCAGTGTTGCCATCCTGTGTCGAGGTGCTGCTCGTGTGGTTCAAGTGCTAAAAGAATCACGTCAAAGTGCTTGCCCGATCAAATACTGCATTCGCCAAGGACACGCCGAAGTGCTGCCGAAATTTTTGAGAAGAAAGCTTCATTCAAAAACCTACAAGTGTAAGTGGGCTTTTGTTATATAATTCGTTTCTATTTTTAACTTTGATATGAAATAACGTGACATGCATGCTAGTATGTCATTTTCGAAAATAACTGTGTTCTATTTTAAAATTTCGATCGATTATGTGTTCTCTTTGTGCTTCGAAATTCTTGGTTCCGCTGTGTCAGTACGAATAACTCTGAAATCTGAATATCTGAAAAGTTCTGTCTGAATTCTGTTTGCACTGTTACGACTCAAATTGAAATGGGACGAGGATTGTAGTTCTGTCTGGCCCCCATTGGTGGGTATAAAACCATGTTCTGTTCTGGTCCCCATTGGTGGGTATAAAATCATAGTTCTGGCCTCACCCCTTAGAGGACTAACATATTGGGGACAATTTGACCATGAATATGAGATGAGTAACAGTGTTGTGTTTTGTCTGTTCTGAATAATCTGAATTTCTGTTCTGGATCATTTGATAAGTTCTGTCCTTTGAATCGTTTCTGTCTAATTAAGTTAAAGATATTGATTTTGAAAGTTTGTTAAAGAAGAGTTCTAAGAAACTAAGTTCTATATGTATTTTTGGAATCGATCGACCCCCACTTGCTGAGTGTTTCCCAAAACACTCACCCCTTACAAATTTCAGATAAAAATGAGGGACAACTGGATGAGGAAGAGCAAAACGCTTTCTGGGGTTGGTGAATCGGAGATCAAGATCGGAATCCAACATTCTACTTTTCTTTCGTTTCCGCTATTTGAAACTCTGATGTATTTTATTCCTTTGTCATTGTAAGACAATATTTCATTTATGAAAAAGACTGGTTTGATTTGATACGAGGCTTTATTGTTTTCAATTTAATTGTTAAACAATGCCGGATGTCACCGACGCTTCGGACTCGGGGCGTGACAGTGTGTGATTCTTAGCTGCTAGGAGAGTCCTAGTGTTTTAGAGTGTGGGAGGCATGGAGTTGTGAAGGTTTGGGAAGGGTTTGGGGCTTTTATTTAGTAATTAAAACAAGTAGTATAAGTTTAGGCCCACTAACATGGTATAATAGACTCATTAAGCCCATTAGTAAATATTTAAAATATTTTGTTCACGGAAGTTCGTGAAAATATTAGCCGAGTTCTCAAAAAGTCCCTATTTTCTGTGAAAATTGAATACCGATTAAAAAAACGACTCGACGTATAAAAACACTTCCTATTCGAAAATATCATATATCATATTTTAAATAATTAAAATTAATCATTTAATAAAAATATTTTCCTTTTTCCGACCATCGGTCTCCGTTCCTCGATTGTGTCTCGAATACCTTTAAAACACAGTTTTATGCATTTTAAAATAAAACTACATTTTAAACATGTTAACATGCATATCATAATTAATTCATACCATTAAAACCATTTAATTAGTCATTTTCAATTTTTCCTAGAGTTTCATGCAGTTGGATTACGTAATCGTATTTTGGACCTTACAATTCCTCATTCCCTTAAATTAAATTTTGTCCTCGAAATTAGAAGTCACTGAATAACTCCGGGTAAATACTCCTCGTGTCCCTCTCGGTTTCTCAAGTAGCTTCTTCCTCCGAGTGGTTTAGCCACTTGAATTTAACCATTTGAATAACTTTGTTTCGGAGTCTTTTTTCTTGCCTATCCAGAACTTGTACAGGTCTTTCCTCGTATGACATGTTTGGAGTCAACTATAGTGATTCATGATTCAGTACATGTGAAAGGTTCGACATGTACTTACGCAGCATCGAGATATGGAACACATTGTTTACTCCAGCTAGCATCGGTGGCAAAGCCACTCTATAGGCTAGTGTTCCAATCCTTTCCAAAATATCAAAAGGTCCTATGAACCTCGGACTGAGTTTGCCTTTCTTGTCAAATCTCATAACACCCTTCATAGGTGTTATTTTCACAAATATGTGGTCGCCTACTGCAAACTCTAGCTCTCTTCATCGCTTGTCGGCATAACTCTGTATAATAAGCTTGTAAGAGTACAAATCCAACATGCTAATTAATTAAAGTTTTTAATGGACTTTGAAATATTAATTAATTAACTAGTTAGACTAGTCAAATTAATTAATTAAGCCCATTAATATTTTGTTTTAAAAAAAGAGCCCTAAACCTATAATTAACGAAACTAGGTTAAAGACTGTTTTTAAAAAGACCACAAACCCTAGCCACCAAGACTTGATTTTTCGAAAATCTTTCCCCCCAGAACTCTCAAGTTTTTGACCACTCTAATAAATTAGGGTTTGAGCCGTCAACTTGTTCTTCAATCTCAACGTTAAATTTCTTCTAAATTTTCTAGTGCAATTTGGAGGAGGAACAAATCTTCTAATCGTGGACGTGGTTGGAGATTGAAGAAAGAAGGTTTCAAGAAGATTGTTCGTAGGGAATACTAAAAGTGCTATCTCCGCTAATCTCGAAATAGTCGGCGCTAAGTGATTTATTCACTCAAGGTATATTCATAAACGCCCTATGAATGATTATTATTGTTCAAATCATACGAATGTCTAAAGACGTTATTTTAATATCAAATTAAAATTAAAACTTCCATTGCATTTCGGACACAAGAAACCGATTTCAAACACTATTGTCTTCTCCAACTTCAATTCATTTATATATTTGGAAGCATCCCCAGCTCTATGATGTGAAATTATTGCGCATTGACCACCCATCAATTAGCATATTTATCATCTCTAATTTTGTGGTTCTTTCCTTTGGGATACGTAAAGACTCGTTTGTGCAGATTCTTTCCTAATCCATTTCAAACCAAACATGCATCACCAACGATGAAGAGATGGATGGGTGCAAAGATGAATCCTATGCTTTAAACCTCAAAGAGATACCAGTTGCAGCTATTCTAGCTGTCGTGGTCTTTGGCATGGCTATTCCGTTAGTTGGCAAGAAACGACGACTCCTAAGTGGAGACTCTAACCTCTTTGTCGCAGCCAAAGCTTTTGCAGCTGGTGTCATTTTAGCCACATGCTTTGCTCACATGTTACCTGATGCTACATCAGCATTAACCGACTCTTGTCTACATCAATTTCCATGGTCGAAATTTCCGTTTTATAGATTGATTGCAATGATGGCTGAGTTGGCTACATTGTTGGCTGATTTTGTTGGAACATAGTATTACGAAGGAAACAAAGCCAAAAGGTCAATGCTGATTCATTGGAAAAAGATTTTAGATCTCAGATTTTTCCAGTTGGGACAAAGGGGCGGAGTGGAAAGGTATTTGGAGAGGAGGAAGGGGGAGCAATTCACATACATTTTAGGGAGGATGCATGCACATCACGGGCATAGCCATTCACAAGAAGAGGGGGCGAGTGATGAGCATAGTAGGGAATATTTAGATGGCTACTCCCATTCGCAAGGAATTGGCATTGAAGACTGTATGTCAATCAGCAACCTGATCACAATATTAAACGTTACAAGAATACAACCAAGAACTACAACTCACGCAGACACAACACAAGAGATTACGTGGTTCGGTCAATCGACCTACATCAACGGGAGGAACGCAACCGATTTTATTTCTGCACATTAGTGTACAAATTACAGACAATCAATCTGAGAGTTTTTCTTTTCAGAGCAAGAGTATTCTTCCTATCACTCAAGAACATATGCTCTCCTTTCACTTGCCTACACTCGTGTATTCTCTTGGAGTTCAGAGAGTTGAATGAGTCCCTTTTTCTTGTGTTTCTTCTGCACGGTTTTTCTTCCCTTATATGTGCACCTCAGCACCTACTTACTTTAGCTACCGGCCAGTTCTTGAGCTAGCCAACCACTCCTCAACTGTCTTCTAACCGCCAGTAGCTGCTGCACACACACTTTCAAACCACCCCTCTTGTGTTTTGGTGACACACACACGCTTACTCATCAAAGACGAGGAAGATGGCGTCAGGAACATTGTTGTTACTCAGGTTTGTTGCAATTTTCTATGAAATTTGTTTTCTATTTTATATATTTGTTCGATCTTGCTGGCTCTCTTAATAAAACTCTGCATTATTTTTTGTTTTCTTTGATTTGATTGGTTGCACTTGCGGCTAATTCGTTTCATATGAATACATTGGGAGTATTGTTATTGGTACAAATCAGTATGAAAAATGATGAGGATTTTATGATTAGATTTATATGTTCAAGTTTTGACGTTTATTATTCCTATTGAAGGATCAAATTAGGCCAAACTGATGAATTTCTACTGAAATAACCCCTTTTAAGTTGTAATCACCCTTCTGTACCATGAAGCCAAAAAAGCCTATGACAGATGCATATAAATAGTCTGTAGGTAATGCCATTGAGATATGGTATTAGTATTGTCAAATATCGGACGCGTTTGTCCCTATATGTCAATGCAAATAGTGCATGCCATGCTTATCAATTTGTTTGACCATGTTAATAGCCCGAGAGCTCTATTAATTGAAGGCATTTTTGATTCAATAAGCGCTGGGATTCTGGTGTATTTGGCTTTGGTAGATTTGATCGCAGCTGATTTCTTGAGTAAGAGAATGAGCTCCAATGTGAGAGGCTTCAAATTTTTTCTTCTTTTTCTCTGATTCTGGGAGCCGCATTAATGTCTTCTCCAGCAATATGGGCTTAACAAAAGTTATTAAATGAAAGAAAATTTCCGATTTTCATACTTGTGATAGGCCGGTGTGTAAATCCTGTCGATGTTCATTGTATTTGAAAGGTCAAAGTCATAGATAAGACATGATAGATAAGACACGATTATCTTATGTCATAAGGTAAGAAAATGGAAAGTGTACCACTCTTTTATTTTTTTTATCTTATAGTAAATAATATAATAAAAAAAGGTGACGATATACATATACTACACTTTGTAAAATGAATTTTTTTGTTTCGGTGTGACAAAACAACTTGGAAATAGTAGGATAGGTGACTTTGGATTTGTAAGATGAATTTTCAATTTAATTTATGAAAACAAATTATTTTTCAAATTTAAAATACTATTTTTTTATTGATATAAACCAGAATAAAAAAGTACCTATATCTGTTGCCTCATTTCTATCGTATATATGAACCAACTAGTTTGTCACAATTAATTATATTTTATTTAATATTGCATTATGGGTAGGAGAGTGTGTTCGGATCGGTGGTTCATGAACCCAACTTTCCAAGTTCCAATTTTCCTGCCTATAAATAAATCTTTATTTTTTTCCACTGTTGATGAACATATGAGAGAAAACAATAAAATCTTAGCAATTGGTAATCCATATCCATATAATGTTCGACGATGTTTCTGCAAGTTTTTACAGGTATGTATGTCCATAATTCTTCCTCTTTTCTTTTGTTTTTTTGTTTTTTTTAATTCTCCTTCATTTTATTCCAATCGTCTCACTCAGGTGTTTTATTGCCACTTCTATTGTGTTCTTCTCGTATTGGGAAACGGGTTTGGATGATTGATCTATATATATACACACACATATATATGTACAGCTGAATTGTCAAGATTCCGTTTTTTATTTTTTTCGTACCCAAGAATTACTGATGTTTGAAACCTTTTTGTTTTTTTTTTGTTAGGTTTAAGCATTTAAATCGATAATTTCCACTAGGCCTCTTAAATTTGGCACTCTGCTGTAAATTGATTGCATGCTTGTTCGCGGATTCCTGTCTAAGTTAATCTGATTGGTAGAATGGAAAAACTTTATAATAGAACTCTTTGAATTCTGAGCTCAAGATATGAGAACGTGAGGTTTTAGAAGTATACGTCAGTAAATATTGAATTAGCCATTTGTTTCTTAGTGATCAAGTGATGGGTTTTGTCAGCAAGTGACAACTTTCAAACTCTTTCACGTATAGGATTCAAGGACTTGTCTTAGGAATTTATCTTTTCAGATTATTTTTATGTTTTTTGGTGATCAAGTGATGGGTTTTGTAGGCAAGTGACAACTTTCAAACTCTTTCACGTATAGGATTCAAGGACTTGTCTTAGGAATTTATCTTTTCAGATTATCTTTATGCATCAAGAGACTCAGCTGTTTTGAAAATATGCTTGAAATATGCAATTGCTTGGAATGTTCTTGCAACAGCTTGATGTTTATTGTTGTAATTGAATCTGTGTTGGTTGTTGCTGGTTTTTGTTGGAAAGTCGGCTCATGTTATGATCCATTGTGATGTGGAAATTTTGGTGGATAGAGATATATGGAAGTGTATGAGTAAATCAATTATTCTGTAAGGATCGGTTAATGCAGTTGGAGTGCTTAAAAAGGGTTGAATAAACACTCTGGTTTTTTGAAATCTTTTGGATATTGAATTGATTGTGAAATTTTGTTTGTCGATATAAATCAGTCAACTAAAGATAGTTCGGAATTAGACTGAAATATAGATTGAATACTTAGGCTAAGACGCTGTGAAAATTGAATAAACGATAAAATAGAACACACGGGTTTGTATGGATGTTCGGAGCCTTCAAATGCTCCTACGTCACCCCTTCTATCTCAATGATAGGTTTTTCACTAAAAGACTTTGATGTTTTAAAGCATATTGTAATAATCCACTTCAGTTGGAGTTATACACTGTCAAACTGAAACTCTTGGTTTTTCAACACTTTACAGTAGATAACTGAATAGCTCTAAAGAGTAGCCTGAATGTTACTAATAAATACAATGAAATGAGAGCTAAAGTGTGTGATTTAAACTGAAAAATGCTTAAGAATGTATCGCAACTGATTGATGATTGTAGATAGTTCATTCAGTGTTTTTCACCAACCTTCTTCAACTGAATCGATCAGCTATGTATAGTATTTGATTCCAACTGTCACATTGAATGCATTTAATGACTAATATCCGTTGAATCGTCGTTTAGTCCATGTAGATGACTTTATCTGACAGTAGTACGGAATATCAGACTGTTCTGTTTCATCTGTTCTGCTTTAGTACGGACTGTCAGTTTGTCGGCTGATACAACTGATGACGTGGCTAACTGATCAGGAGTCAAACTGGTCGACAGATAGTTCAGCTGGACAATATCAGTTCTAACTGATGTCTTCTCAGTTTTAAACAGTTCAGTTGATATAGGTCTTTTCAGTGCAGTTTTGCGAAGTCTTCAGTTCTAATTTCCAATCTGTTTATTGAGCTTCGAGTCATCGGTTTTAAGACATATTTATACTTATAAGAACTTCAGTTCTTAATATATTTAAATCCGATAAGTCTTTTTCAGTTACGATCTCTTGGTTACGTCCGATCAGTTTGGTTCTTCAGTTCTCTTGCGGATTTGTTCGTCAAATTCTAAAACTCATAAATTCCAACAGATTCATTAGTCATCATGATTATATTCACATGCTTTTGAAATTCTTATGAGAGATCCTGGTCACTTTGCCTTGATATGACTTGTTCTACCCAGAGTTCAGAAATTTATTGCCTTTAAATGCTTGGTTTTTTCTGTACTTAGATAACCCTTTTTTTCCTTTTTATCCTTTTCCACATTTTATCCCATTTATCCTCCTTTTACTATCTACCTTGTTTTTGTTATTGCAGAGTTGATATTCCATATTGGTGGAAACTCAACAAATGTTTGTAAATTAGCACCTGATGTAATTGTTTCAGTTGGGAATGTTATTTGATGAGTAATTAATTTGGACTGCAAGATTGTACTTGGCCATTAATCTCGAGGAAAACTCTCTGATGGATTTTAATATTGCCAATATGGTTAACAGTAAAAGTTTTGATGGAAGTATACAGCATGAATTTTGGCCGCTCAATGAAATAGACCCAAAAAAAGCAAAATTCCCATGTTGTGTTGTTTGGACTCCGCTGCCTGTGGTCTCATGGTTGGCACCTTTCATTGGACATGTCGGCATTTGTGGGGAGGATGGTACCATCTTTGATTTTTCTGGTTCTAATCTCGTGAATCTAGATAATTTTGCTTTTGGATCTGCTGCCAGATACCTTCAGTTGGATAGAAAGCAGGTATTGTATGAGTATAATTGGATTAAAATTGTCTTTTTTGGGCATATCGATTTTTCAGTCACAAACAATTGAAAAGAATGGTTACTTGGTTGGAAAAAGGGGCCTCTACCATATGGTCCATATTATTATTTGTTTTTTGCTGGAAAAAGTTACTGTTAGAAAAAATATGTTGAAATGACGAGGAGCACTGAACTTTTGTGAAACTTTATATGTTTGAGCAGTGCTGCTTTCCTCTGAACTTCGTTGAGCATACATGCAAGCACAGACATCAGCATTCCGAGTATGGAACCGCAATCACCTGGGATGATGCCGTCCAGTCATGTACACGTCACTTTGAGCACAAATCATACAATCTTTTCACATGCAATTGCCACTCATTTGTCGCAAATTACCTGAACCATGTCTGCTATGGGGGATCGATGAATTGGAACATGATTAATGTTGCAGCTCTGATACTGTTGAAGGGTAAATGGGTTGATGGCTTATCTATCTTGAGATCATTTTTACCTTTCGTTGCAGTGCTCTGCTTTGGTATTAAAATGGTTGGATGGCCATTTTTGGTAGGATTATCATCTTTTTCATTCATACTTGTGGCATGGTTTTTATTGGGAACATACGTTTTTAAAAGCCTACTGCATTGTTAGACTGTTGTGTTTTTTGGCAGCAGATTTAACCAGAATGTAAACATACTTCTCTGACTTTGGATGATTAAAAAACTTGAAAGAGTAGATTTCTGTAATTTCATTCTCAATAAAAGATTGACCCGCTAATAGTAATTTATATACATTTTTTGTCTTTTCATTTGATAAGTTGCCGTATTTATACTTGGAAAAACCTCCCTATAAGTCTATTACATCATAAAATATCACCAATAATCCCCACACGAGCAAGCTCCATTCTTGAAATGGTGGAATCTCCTCATGTCCCTCACGACAATCTCTCTGCCTGCTATATTGGATATAAATTTAATGGCAACATGGCAGTCGTTGCAGACTCTAAGATTCTTGGCTACTCGAATGGTTGTTCCAGGTGGGGTATTTAGAAGACCAAATGCTATTGCTAATCTTTCACTATGTCCGCACAAGAGAATCTCCTTTTCTTGTTCGTCAATGTTGTGAAGAACACAAGATGTATCTGGTACATAACCATCCCTTTTCATTCTTTCGAATAATTGGTTTAGAAACTTGTATAGCTCTTCACTTTGTGAGTGTGTCGTGTCTCCTGCCAAGAACTTATGAACCTTATTATCAAACTCAATCCAACTGCAACCAGGTTCTTTTCTTACCCCCATAACCTTCATCTTTTTCCTAACATCTGTAGCTTTTTCCCATAGTCTAGCATACGAATATATATTGGAAATTAAAACATAATGGCTATCAACTTCTGGCTCCAACTGAAGCAGATTTAGGGCTGCAATTTCACCTAGATGAACATTTTGGTGTACCCTGCAAGCACCAAGCAAACTACTCCATGCCCCTATCTTGCAGAGTTCAGTAGGCATAGAATTGATGATTTGATAAGCTTCATCCAAACGACCTGCTCGACCAAGAAGGTCAACAGCACAAGCGTAATGATCAGCGTTAGGTTCAAGGCCAAACTCCTCTTTCATTCTGTGGAACAATTGTTGGGCTTCATCTACCATACCTGAATGACTGAATGCTGCAAAAACAGCAATAAATGTCACTTCATTTGGCTTCACTTCTCCACCTCTGGATCCATCCACTAGAATGTTAAAAAGTTCCATGGCTCCCCTTCCTTCCCCATGCATCCCGTAAGCCATGATCACGACATTCCATGTTATCACATTTTTGGTAGGCATACTATCAAAAACTCTTCGAGCTTCTTTTAAGCAACCACACTTGCCGTACATATCAACCAGTGCACTTCCAACAGCAACATCTGTTGCCAGCGCATTTCTAATGGCATAAGCATGGATCTCTTTTCCTTTCTTCAACGCAGCCAGAGATGCACAACCAGGAAGAACAGACATAAGTGTTATTGAATTTGGTTTAACAGAGACCTTGATGTTATCATTAATGTTACCCTTCTGATCTTTTATTCCTTCTATTTGCATATGAAATAGTGAAGCAAGAGCTTCTTCATGGTATCCACAAACCACGTATCCAGTAATCATAGTATTCCAAGACACAGTGTCTTTACTCTCCATGTTGTGAAAAATATAAATGGAGTTATCTATCTTTCCTATCCTACCATACAAGTCCACCAGTGCATTTTGCACATATATATTATTGCCAAGACCCAACTTCAAAACGTACCCATGAATACCTTCTTTATCTGCAAAAGCCTCACAGTGCACACAAGCTGGCAACACACTGGCCATGGTGGTTGCATCTGGAAGATAACCTGAGACAACCGTTAACTTAAAGAATAACAACAAGGCTTCATCATAAAACCCAGTTCGTGTATAACCAGCAAGCATGGCATTCCATTGGGCTAGTTTTCGATCTACTGCACCTTCAAAAACCCTACGAGCGCTTGCAACTTCTTTACAGTTGCAGTACATGTCTACCAAAGCGCTAGCAATGAAGGAATTTCCTAGGAAATCACCATTCCGGAACACATAGGCATGGATTTCTTTTCCAGCATCCAGTAACTCCAAATGAGAGCACGCTGGAAGCACACTTGAGATAGTAACTCCATCAGGCTGAAATCCTTCGACTTTCATTAATTTGAAATATTCCAGTGCCTCAACGAACATATCATTTTGGGAAAAAGCACTAATAATCGTGTTCCAAGAAACCATGTTGCGGTTAGTAAACCACTCAAAAACTTTCTTAGTATAATTGATTCTTCCTATTTTTGCGTACATGGCCATCAAAGCGCTATATGTAAAGGTAGTTCTATCATCTGCTCGGAGGGTATATCCATGAATTTGCTTTCCAAGCCTTAACCCGTCACGCCTATTCAGGTTGCTACAAGCAAGCGCTATGCTAACTAAAGTAAAAGAACTGGGTTCAATTCTGTCCAATCCCATAAGACGAAATGCCTCCAAAGCTAACTCCCATTCCTCATATTTACACAGAGCATTAATAATCGAATTCCAAGAAACTTGGTCCCTATGAGGAATTCTATCGAAAACCTCGAGAACCTGAGAGAAGGAAGCTCCACATTGAGCATACATATGCAAAACTGTGTTGGAAACGGTGACCGACTGGGAATGATAGCCGAGTTTGATGACAGACCCATGAATCTGTTTTCCTAAACTCAGGTCTTGAAGACCCGAGACGGCTTTCAAGACTGCTGGAAAGGCAAAATTATCGGGTTGAATGCCTAATTCTTGCATCTCTATGAAAGTAGAAACGGCTTCCTGGAAGGAATTCGAGCGGGACTGGAAGCGAAGATATTGGATCCATGATTGTTTTGTTGGATTTTGGATCAGTTGAGGTGGCGAGGGATTCCGAGTTTGAAGGGAATTGGATACAGGAAGAGAGGATAGGGGTAGTGCCATAATTGGATTTGCAGCAGTCCTAGTGCCTATTCACAAATGTATTTATTTATTTTTTAAAACATAAATGAACCATAAAACTTGATTTTTTTTGGCAAAAATAGTAATCAAGTTTCAAAGGGAAAAAAATCTACTCGCATTAGTTAGCCCCTTGTCCATCTATGTGACAAAACTTCGTTTGCGAGACAAGTTGGTCACAGACTCACAGGCGATACACATGCACAAATGATAATACAGCTGAGTAACCTAGGACAAGACTCAGGCTTTAAAACAAAAACGAAAACAAAAAAGCAAAAAACAAACACTACTTCATATGGATCAACAAATCGGCATGAATCTCAAATGAATAAGCTACGTTGTTGATCCAGATGTTTCGCCTTTGTTCATTTTAAGATATCATAAACAGCTACAGCTTATGTCTTGGATTAACAAGTTCAAATGTCTTCTCCCATAATCAACAGCTCTCTGTACTGGATTTTGTCGACCAAGTGGCCAAGTGGGCATTTAATGTTGGTGCAGACTCTTTTGATTGGATGAGCCGAAGAATTTGAATTGCAAACGTGTGGTCTTCAAAATGAATTGGCAGGGAACGTGTTTAAAAAGAATACGCGTTTTTAACGCGTGTTCACACGGTCCAGGGGTTCTATAAATAGAGCTCATTCTTTCATTCTGAAATTATCCCTTCTTCGAGTTTTCTCTCATCTTATAAGCATTTGAGTGCTTAGTTCTATAATATTTGTGAGGTGTTTGTTCTCCTGTATTAAGAGAGTGTGTGTTCTCTTTGGAAACACAGTGAGTGAGTTGTACACCACAAAATATTATAGTGGAAATTCTTTTCATCTTGCCCGTGGTTTTTACCCTAATAATTTTTAGGGGTTTTCCACGTAAATCTCGGTGTCCATTTTATTCTTTATTTTCGGGTTTTATTATCTCAAATTCCGCACGTGGGACCAACAAGTGGTATCAGAGCCTTGGTTTAAAATTTCTTAAAATTCTGAGTATGCTCTGTGGTTGCAGCCTAGACTGATCTTCCACATCAGAAAAAGATTTTTTGAGATTTTTTATTTAAGGTGAGATTATTTTGTCCGGTCTACTAAAATTGTTGTAGACGTAATGGCGGGAAGGTACGAGATAGCAAAGTTCAACGGAAGCAATTTTATGTTGTGGAAAATAAAGATACAAGCAGTTTTAAGAAAGGAGAATTGCTTGGCGGCTATTGGAGATAGACCGGTGGAGATTACGGATGATGGAAAGTGGAATGAGATGAATGACAACGCTGTTGCCAATTTACACTTGGCTATAGCTGACGAAGTTTTGTCAAGTATCTCTGAGATAAAAACAGCAAAAATTATCTGGGATACTCTGACAAAGATGTACGAGGTCAAGTCCCTACACAATATGATTTTCCTAAAGAGAAGGCTTTATACTCTTCGGATGGCGGAATCTTCATCGATGACCGACCATATCAACACACTAAATACTCTATTTGCCCAACTCACTTCCATGGGGCATAAAATAGGGGAAAATGAACGTGCGGAGCTTCTACTTCAAAGTCTACCAGATTCATATGATCAACTTATCATCAACATTACCAACAATATTCTTATGGGCTTTCTAAGATTCGACGATGTCTTAACTGCGGTTCTCGGAGAAGAAAGCCGGCGCAAGAATAAGGAAGATAGGTTGGTAACTTCGAAGCAGGCAGAGGCTTTACCGATGATAAGAGGAAGATTTATGGACCGTGACTCCAGTGGGAGCCAAAGGAGAGGTAGATCAAAGTCCAGAAGTAAGAAGAAAAATATTTACTGCTTTAAATGTGGCGGTAAAGGGCACTTCAAGAGAGAGTGTACGAGTATCGAGAAAAGCTCTCAAGGAAATGTGGCTAGTACTTCAGGCAGTGGTGAAATATTATTCAGCGAAGCGACAACAGTTGCAGAAGGCAGGCACAAATTTTGTGACACATGGATTATGGATTCAGGAGCGACGTGGCATATGACGTCTCGGAGAGAATGGTTTGATCATTATGAACCAGTCTCAGGAGGATCTGTATTCATGGGAAATGATCATGCCTTGGAAATCGCTGGGGTCGGTACTATCAAAATTAAAATGTTTGATGGCACCATTCGCACCATACAGGAGGTACGACATGTGAAAGGACTGGCGAAAAATCTTTTGTCCTTGGGGCAATTGGATGACATCGGGTGCAAAACTCGGATCGAGAAAGGGATCATGAAAATTGTAAAAGGCGCGCTTGTGGTTATGAAGGCGGAAAAGGTTGCTGCAAATCTGTATGTACTTTTGGGAGAAACACACAAAGAGGCAGAACTAGCTGTTGCATCAATTGGTTCAGGAGAAGAATTAACAGTGTTATGGCATAGAAAGCTCGGGCATATGTCAGAACGAGGGTTGAAAATTCTCTCAGAACGGAAGCTGCTGCCGGGACTTACAAAAGTATCACTACCCTTTTGTGAGCATTGTGTTACCAGTAAACAACACAGATTAAAGTTTGGCACTTCTACTGCCAGGAGCAAAAGCATATTGGAGCTGATTCATTCGGATGTTTGGCAAGCACCGGTTGTATCCCTAGGAGGAGCGAGATACTTTGTCTCGTTCATTGATGATTTCTCTAGGAGATGTTGGGTGTATCCGATCAAGAAGAAATCAGATGTTTTCCAGATCTTCAAAGATTTCAAAGCGCGGGTTGAACTTGATTCAGAAAAGAAAATCAAGTGTCTGAGGACTGACAATGGAGGAGAATATACCAGTGACGAGTTTGATGCATTTTGTCAACATGAGGGCATCAAGAGACAGTTCACGACGGCTTACACACCTCAACAGAATGGAGTGGCGGAGCGGATGAACAAGACCTTGTTGGACAGAACAAGAGCTATGTTGAGAACTGCGGGTCTAGAAAAATCATTTTGGGCGGAAGCAGTCAAAACCGCTTGTTATATTATCAATCGTTCTCCTTCAGTGGCGATTGATCTGAAGACTCCGATGGAGATGTGGACTGGGAAGCCGACAGATTATTCTCATTTGCATACATTTGGAAGTCCGGTGTACGTTCTGTACAATGAGCAAGAAAGATCGAAGTTGGATTCAAAATCCAGAAAATGTATCTTCTTGGGTTATGCTGATGGAGTAAAGGGGTTTCGCTTGTGGGATCCTACTGTTCACAAGCTTGTCATCAGCAGGGATGTTATCTTCGAGGAAGATAAAGTAAAGGGAGACAAAGGCACACAGAATTCAGAAACTACTATTTTTCAGGTAGAGAATAAGACGGACGAAGGTCAAGTTTCTTGTGAAGCAGTACCAGACCACGAAGAACAAGAACATGTTGAGTCTGAAGTTTCCAATGTGAGGCAGTCAACTCGAGACAGAAGACCACCAGGTTGGCTTTCAGATTATGTCACTGAAAGCAACATTGCATATTGTCTATTATCAGAGGATGGTGAGCCATCGAGTTTCCACGAGGCTACTCAAAGCTCAGATGTATCCTTATGGATGATAGCAATGCAAGAAGAGTTGGAGGCATTAGACAGGAATAAAACTTGGGATCTTGTTACACTACCACGAGGGAGGAAAGCCATTGGAAACAGATGGGTCTATAAGATCAAGCGTGATGGCAATAACCAAGTGGAGCGGTATCGTGCTAGATTGGTGGTAAAAGGGTATGCTCAGAAAGAAGGCATCGACTTCAATGAGATATTTTCTCCTGTGGTTCGGCTTACAACAGTCAGAGTAGTGTTGGCATTGTGTGCGGTGTCTGACCTACATCTAGAACAGCTAGATGTGAAAACAGCATTTCTTCATGGAGATCTTGAAGAAGAAATCTATATGCTCCAGCCAGAAGGTTTTGCGGAAATAGGCAAAGAGAACTTGGTTTGCAGGTTGAAGAAATCTCTGTACGGTCTCAAACAGGCGCCGAGGTGTTGGTACAAGAGATTTGATTCCTATATCATGAGCCTTGGATACAACAGACTGAGTGCAGACCCTTGTACTTATTTCAAGAAGTCTGGTGATGATTATATCATTTTGCTGTTGTATGTGGACGACATGTTGGTAGCAGGCCCCAACAAAGATCAGGTCCAAGGATTGAAGGCACAGTTGGCTAGGGAATTTGATATGAAGGACTTGGGACCAGCAAACAAGATTCTAGGGATGCAAGTTCACCGAGATAGAAGTAACAGAAAGATTTGGCTTTCGCAGAAAAATTATTTGAAGAAAGTCTTGCAACGCTTCAACATGCAAGATAGTAAGCCAATTTCGACCCCTCTTCCTGTTAACTTCAAGTTATCCTCCGAGATGTGTCCTAGCAGTGAAGCAGAGAGGATGGAGATGTCTCGAGTACCGTATGCATCAGCAGTGGGAAGTTTGATGTTCGCCATGATATGTACAAGACCGGACATTGCTCAAGCAGTGGGAGCAGTTAGTCGGTATATGGCGAATCCTGGACGAGAGCATTGGAGCACTGTTAAGAGGATCCTTCGATACATTAAGGGTACCTCGAATGCTGCATTATGTTATGGAGGATCAGATTTTACACTCAGGGGCTATGTCGATTCAGATTATGCAGGTGATCCTGATAAGAGGAAATCTACTACTGGTTATGTGTTTACGCTTGCAGGAGGAGCAGTAAGCTGGGTTTCAAAACTGCAGACAGTTGTGGCGTTATCTACAACAGAGGCAGAATACATGGCAGCTACTCAAGGTTGCAAGGAGGCAATATGGATTAAAAGGTTATTGGAGGAGATCGGACACAAACAAGAGAATGTTCCTTTGTTTTGTGACAGTCAGAGTGCCTTGCACATCGCAAGGAATCCAGCCTTTCATTCCAGGACTAAACACATTGGAGTACAATTTCACTTTGTGCGAGAAGTAGTAGAAGAAGGAAGCGTGGATATGCAGAAGATCCATACAAATGACAACATAGCTGATTTTCTGACCAAGCCAGTGAACACTGATAAGTTTGAGTGGTGTAGATTCTCAAGTGGTCTAGCGAAAACGTAAGCAGCAGGGAATGGCAAGATTGAAAGGATGTGTGGAGATGTGTTTGATTCTCAATCAAATCTCCAAGTGGGAGAAATGTCGACCAAGTGGCCAAGTGGGCATTTAATGTTGGTGCAGACTCTTTTGATTGGATGAGCCGAAGAATTTGAATTGCAAACGTGTGGTCTTCAAAATGAATTGGCAGGGAACGTGTTTAAAAAGAATACGCGTTTTTAACGCGTGTTCACACGGTCCAGGGGTTCTATAAATAGAGCTCATTCTTTCATTCTGAAATTATCCCTTCTTCGAGTTTTCTCTCATCTTATAAGCATTTGAGTGCTTAGTTCTATAATATTTGTGAGGTGTTTGTTCTCCTGTATTAAGAGAGTGTGTGTTCTCTTTGGAAACACAGTGAGTGAGTTGTACACCACAAAATATTATAGTGGAAATTCTTTTCATCTTGCCCGTGGTTTTTACCCTAATAATTTTTAGGGGTTTTCCACGTAAATCTCGGTGTCCATTTTATTCTTTATTTTCGGGTTTTATTATCTCAAATTCCGCACGTGGGACCAACAGATTTGCCAGAGAAAAGTTTGTTCTTTTGAATCTCAATCTTCGACCGTGGTGTTGAAAGCGAAACGAGGGAAAGAAGTAGTGATATCCCTGGAATAAGACAAACACGGTCATTCTCAAAATCTTGGGAAGAGTAAAGGACAAGGCAAATCTTCAAGAAGATTACTGGTAAAGATGCTCATAGTCCCTGCAGGTATATGAGACACAAATGCAGGACGCTCCGGTAAAGCACATGGAGCTTGTGCTCATGTGAGTCATGTCGTTATCAAATATGAACACATGAGACTGAATGAGTGACATACTTCTTCCTCAAAAGTGAAGGGTGGGTTGCCGCATAACAAAAGCCTTCCAGTCTGTTGGGATTAGTGTTATAAAAGTATTGTAATTGGACTATGTTTTTATATTATTAATAAAAGTGACATTTATTATTGAACATATTTACATGAAATTTATTGTCTTAAATATCATAAAAAAAATCCCTAATTTATTAGATGTAACCATGATTTTAGTATATATAAAAATTATATATACAAGAGGATTAAAATTATGGATAATAAATTTAAATTAAGTCCGTGATGAAATTAATTAAATTATGGGATCTTTAATTAAAGCATCACCAATGCGGCCCATGAACATTAAGAATGTGACAGTCTTATCTGGACTGTCGATGTAGAGACATCTAGATAGTGGCATTTATATATAATGAGATTATATAGGACTTGGACCGATTTAATTTGACATTTCATAATAAATTCCGTTGTTACTATTAAATTTAAATGAAATCATAAAGATGATCATATATGAATAAATCTGAATCCTGATGTGATTATAGACTCATGTTCATTTCAATGTGATTCTTTATTTGCTTGTTTAAAGTTTGCAATTATGCATTCTCAATAATTGCATTTTAGATGTACATTTGAAATTAATAGATGTGAATATGAATGAAT
The DNA here is from genome assembly GCF_022965805.1 of Primulina eburnea. Taxonomy (NCBI): domain Eukaryota; kingdom Viridiplantae; phylum Streptophyta; class Magnoliopsida; order Lamiales; family Gesneriaceae; genus Primulina; species Primulina eburnea. The sequence continues at coordinate 155,339 of NC_133115.1, read as the reverse complement.
TCACACACATGGAATCCATTCCTTCTTGCAAAAAGCAGAAAGATAATTCTCTCATATGTTAATTCTAAAATCGAGTTTGGGCCCAATTAATTTATAATTGAATTATAAATTGATCCACTCACTAGTGAATTAATGCTAAATGATGATAAAAAAAATAATTGAAGAGTTAAACGGAAAATTCATAGCTTCAATTATGAATTGTCTATGGGGGATTAATTCATTTGTAGTGATTATATCAATGGAATACTCGTTTTGTAAGAGTAATATTTCATAATGAAGAAAATTACAATTTCATATTTTTAGTGGAGTAATTATGGAATTAATAAATTGGGTAAATTATTTAAAGAGTTTAATTATTTATCTAATTTATTTTTGCTTCTAATTATAATTCTATGGTCCCCAGTACGGTTTTCAAATTAATGACATATTAGAAATGTAATTTAGAAATCACACGAGATAATGAAATTTTTTTTCCATATCATCAGAAGCATAGATATAAATATAATTAAATATGAGTTAATTATATTTAAATTATAATTATGAGATAATTATAAATTTAGTTATCGTGATAATATCATAAATGGATATACACGTTTTTCAAAAACTAGAGGCAATTGATTTTTTTTAAAAAAAAAGTAGTCAAAATTGATCAACTTGTATATTATTATTTAAAAAAAATGAATTAAATGTGGAAAAATTGTTTTCATTGTTTTAAAAATCAAGACAATCAATCGGCCTTATAAATGATTGAAACTGACGTAGAAAAATGGTTTTTCTATAACAATCAATTTGCTACTGTTGAATCTCAATTATTTATATAGAAAAATACATGCAATTCAAGGGATAAGAAAAACTGAAGAAAGCCATCTTGAGAAAATATTTTCATTTGTTGAAAATATATTCGAGCATAATATATTCTCTAAGAGAATAATAAAAAAATTTGATTTCGAAGTTTGTATATTTCTGAGTGCCCACACACTATCGTATCGATAGAAAAGATTGTACTGGAAAGCTGTGGTTTCTATAGATCTCGGATTCACAAAAAGAAAGAAAACTACAAGAGGTTAGTTCTAGAAAATAATTTTATTTAAATTCATCATTAATTTATATTCATATGTTCGATTATAATTTATGAAATTATGTAATCACTTCCGCTGTGTTTCGATTTGATCAAAAAAAATAATTTTTATAGCCGGAATCATTCCGAAGACTCTATAAATTTCTAACAAATGGTATCAGAGCCATTGTTTTCATATGAATATAAATCACGAGAATTTATATTTATGATAATGGGTTATTATTGAAGCTTATAAATTTAGTTGTTAAAATTTTCATAGGCGAGGATATTTGATTATCTTAATTATGAGAACAAACCAAATAAGATGATTTTACATATAAAATATGAATTTATTCTATCGTGTCCTACATGAGCTGGAAGAAGAATTCTTTTTTTGTGCACAGAAGAAAGAATAGTTCTTTGTAAAAAGCTTGACTTGTTCGAACCATAAAATTCGGTCTTTATCGGGAACGATTTCCGATCGATGTCAATATTGGAGAACTGGAACTAAGCAGCAGTGCAATGGATGGTTCGTTCAACCATGACTCGTGTGCGTTGGATCCAATACAGATGCTCGTTGGGTCGAGTATTAGTATTCGCTAGTTCAAACGATTCTACTCGCTGGATCGAGACATCGGCTCGCGCACGAGTTGTGCAGGCACTAAAACGACGGTATGAGCAATGGATGGTTGGACTGCCATGGCTCGTGTCTGTTGTCTCGAGGAATTTTTAATGATTTAATTATGAAAATTACAATCTTATTTTTTTTTGTTTAAATTAAAAACGTGGCATCAACCTTTTTCTTCTTCCTCAAGCAGCTATGCTGCTAAACTTTAATTATTATAATGAGTGGGAGAAGAATATATGACAATAAATTCTACGGCCTCCACTATTAACAAAAGCAACGTGAGATTTAAATTGCGCCTGGTGACGCATAGGACGTCCTCCCTAAAGAAAGTTTTCATTTAAATCAACATTCAAAGCTTAGTTTCCGAAAGAATAAGATTTTTAATTAAATTCATAATTTACCTACCCTAAGGTGGCAATTATGGATTGAATTTTAAAATCTGAAATTGTGGGGTTACACTCATAAAGATGCAATTAAATTGTTTAAATGCATCTAGGCTAAATTAAATGATAATTAATAAATAAAAGTGAAGATATGAGATATCTTTGTGTTTTATTTATTAATAGTGATAGTCTCAATTTAATCATCATTTAATTCGTTCGACCCTAAGGCTACTTGTTAAATGCGAGATTAAATTTCCTCGGAATTGGTGAAATAAATATATTGTATCGTACATCATATTTAGTATTCCTAAATTTATTTATCTTTGATATTTGTTCAATTGATTAAATGTCACTTTTATATTTCAGCAATCATGACTTCCGGTCCCGTTCTTGTTTTACTTGATGAAAAGTTGACTGGCGTTTTTGTTTAAATGGAAGAATAACATTAACATTGCCCTCTTCTGTGAGAACCTCAAGTTTGTCTTAACGGAAGAATGTTCTCGTGAGCACTCTTTGAATGCATCTCGTAGTGTACGAGAAATTTATGATCGATGGATCGCGGCAAACAACAAAGCAAAAGGCTACATGTTAGCTCTGGAATGAATGACGTGCTTAGGTTAAAGCACGAGCATATAGAGAATGCTTATTAGATAATGGATTCTCTACAAGCAATGTTTGGCCAGCGATCTAGTCAATCTAAGCATGAGTCCATTAAGAATGCTATGAATACTAAAATGAAAAAAAAGCTATCAGTTGGTGCGCATGTTTTGAACATGGTTAACTACTTCACTGAAGCTGAAACTCATGGTGCGACAATAGATGATGGTACACAAGTGAGTATGATTTTAGAATCATTGCCTCCTAATTTCCTGCAATTTAAGAGCAACTATGTCATGAACAAGCTCAATTATAACATGACACAATTGCTCAACGAGTTGCAAACCTTTGAGGCTATTTCCATTGGAAAATTCAAGAAGGTGAGACAAATGTTGTCGAGAATAAGCCATCTTCCTCCAACTCTAGTTTTGAAAAGGAATAATAAATGGAAAAGAAAAGAAATTCAGAAAAATCAAAAGAATTGGAAGAGTTCCAATGACAGAAAGAAAGGCAACACTGCAAAGCCCAAAGGAAAATGTTTTCACTGTGGGATTGATGGTCACTGGAAGAGAAACTTTCCTTAGTATCTCGCTGACCTAAAAGAGAAGAAGAAAGGTAAATATGATTTACTTGTTCTAGAATCTTGTTTAGTAACCATTGATTCTTCTATATGGATAGTTGATTCGGGTGCTACTAATCACGTTTGTTCTTCTTTGCAGATACTTAGTTCTTATGAAGAGCTTGTCGATGGGTCATTCACGATGAGAGTAGGCAATGGTGCAGTTGTTTCGGCAAGAGCAGTGAGAGTTGTTAAACTCAGATTTAATAATAAAAATTTGGTTTGGAACACTGTTTATTTTATACCTATTTTTCGAAGAAATTTGAATTCTGTATCAAAATTGCATGAACAATTTTATTCATTTTTTAGCAATAATGAGATTGTTATTTTAAGAAATGGACGTATGATTTGTACTGCATTAATGGAAAATGGGTTATATATTTTAAGACCAAATGAACAACCACTGCTTAATGTTGAAATATTTAAAGTAAAACATCCTAAAACTAAAATCAAAAGGTTTCTCATGAAGATAAAATATATTTATGGCACCTAAGGTTAGGACATATTTCCTTCAAAAGATTAAGCAGGCTTGTAAAGGATGGTCCTTTAAGAGAGTTAAATGTTGACACTCTTCCTGTTTGTGAATCTTGTCTAGAAGGAAAAATGACTAAGAGACCTTTATCTGCAAAGGGCAATAGGGCCAAAGAACCACTAGAGCTTATACATAGTGATGTATGTGGTCCTATGACTACACAAGCTAGAGGCGGTTATGAGTACTTTGTCATTTTTATAGATGATTACTCAAGGTATGGATATATTTATCTCATGCATAGAAAATCTGAAACTTTTGGAAAGTTCAAAGAATTTCATGTGGAAGCCGAAAGGCAACTAGGAAAATCATTGAAATGTCTTCGATCCGATCGAGGCAGAGAGTATCTTGATTTTGAGTTCAAAAATTATTTGCTAGAGCGTGGTATTTTATACCAACTCACAGCACCTGGTACCCTTCAGCAAAATGGTGTTGCTGAAAGGAGAAATCGCACTTTTCTTGATATGGTGAGATCTATGATGAGCTACTCTTCACTGCCAATCTCGTTTTGGGGTTATGCAATAGAGACAGCCACTTACATTTTGAATGCAGTGCCATCTAAGTCAATCCATAAGACACCTCTAGAGTCGTAGAATGGGAGAAAACCTAGTTTATCTCATTTTCGCATATGGGAGTGACCAACACATGTGCTGGAAGGAAAGATTGGGAAATTGCATCCACGTTAAAAAGTGTGTTTTTTCATCGGATACGCCAAGAGAACGAGAGGAGGTTGGTTTTATGATCCTCAAGAAAAGAAGATAATTATATCGACAAATACCATTTCTCTTGAAAATGTTTATGTGACCGATTTCAAACATCGAAGTAAGATTGTACTTGAGGAGTTACTAAATGATGAGATCATTCCACGTACAACAAATGTTGTTAAGGAAACCACTAATGATACCACTAAACCAAGTCAAGATATAATCTCACCTCGAAGCAGTGGGAGAATAGTGAAACTACCCCTCCGCTATCGTAAAGACGAAGAGGCAAATGTTGCAGTCACTGATGGGGTGGAAGATGATCCATTGTCATTTCAACATGCAATGGAAGATCCTGACAAAGAAAAGTGGCTTGAAGCTATGAACCAAGAAATGGAGTCGATATACTCTAATTCTGTCTGGGTTCCTGTAGATACACCTGAAGAGGTTAGACCTATAGGGTGTAAATGGATCTATAAGAGAAAGAGAGAGGTGCAAATGGGAAAGTAAAGACTTTTAAAGTAAGATTGGTTGCAAAAGGTTATACCCAAAGAGAGGGAGTCGATTATGAAGAGACTTTCTCTCCTGTTGCCATGCTTAAATCTATCCGCATCTTACTTTCATTGCTGCTCATTTTGATTATGAGATATGGCAGATGGATGTCAAGAAGACCTTTCTGAATAGTCATCTAGATGAGAAAATCTACATGAGGCAACCAGAAGGTTTTATAGCACAAGGTCAAGAGCAAAAAAATTTCAAATTACTTAGATCCATTTATGGACTAAAGAAAGGCTCAAGATCTTGGAACCATAGATTTGATGCAACAATTAAATTTTATGGCTTTGATTAAAGTGTTGATGAGCCTTGTGTATACAAGCATATCAAAGATGGAAATGTGGTATTCATAGTTCTTTACGTAGATAATATTCTGCTCAGTGGGAATGATGTAGAAAAATTGTCTATAGTAAAGGATTGGTTTAGCCAAGCAATTCCAAATGAAAGATTTGGGAGAAGCAAATTATGTTCTTGAAAATCGAATTATTCGAGATCGTAAGAACAAATTGTTGGCATTGTCTCAAGCTTCTTATATTGATAAGATGTTATTGCGTTATAGAATGCAAGATCGAAGGAATGTCATCTACCAACCCGACATGGAATCATCATCTCCAAGGAGCAGTGTCCTAAGACACCGCAAGAAGTTGAGGACACACTACAAGAAAAAAGCCTAAAGACAACGGTTACCGTTGTCATAAGCCCTGAAAAACCGTTGTTAAAGCCTCTTTTGTTAAAGAGCTCGCTCAAAAACAACGGTTAAAAACTGTAGTCATAGATGAATGACAACAGTTTTTCACCGCTGTTAAACCGTTGTGTATCAGCGGTATAAAAGATTGTTAAATTTAGCGATGGTTTAAGCAAAATCGTCGCTAAATTTAGCGACGGTTTTCCATCAAGTCTGTCGCTAATTTTACTGACGATTTTTAATATTTTCGTCGCTAATTTTTTCAGTAAAATAAAAAAAATTACTTTTAATAATTTAATAAATCTAAAAAAAAACTTATAATCTGACTGTGCTAACAATATTCATGATCTTAACTAACAATTTAAATTTACAAAAAATTAAAACGAAAAATTTACCCTAAATCGAAACTAAAAATAGTGTAAAAGAGAAAAATTTTAAGTGTTGTGAAGTAGTGTGAGGAAAATGGACCGAAAATACAGATATTTATACATAATTTGCGATGGTTTTACCAAAAACCGTCGCTAGTCGCTAATTTAAAACATGCGACAGTTTTGCTTAAAACTGTCGCTATATATAGCGACGGAATAGAAATCGTCGCTAAATTTAGCGATGGTTTTAAGCAAAACCGTCGTTATTTTTAAATCAAAGACGGTTTTGCTGAAATCGTCGCGAATTTAGCGATGATTTTAGCAAAACCATGCTAAAACCGTCGCTAAATATAGCAACAGTTTAAATGAACCGTTGTTATTAACCAAATAACACACTAAAAAATGACAACGGTTTTTGTAACAAAAACCGTTGTCTTTGACCCTTGACAAAAACACATATAGACAATATATAGACAACGGTTTTCAAAAACCGTTGTTGTAAAAACGCTCATAGACAACAGTTTATAATAACCGTTGTTGTAGCAAAAAAAAAACGCTATTAGACAACGGTTTTTAAAAACTGTTGTTGTAGCAAAAAAAAAACACGCTCATAGAAAACGGTTTTTAAAAACCGTTGTCGTAGACACATCAAAGACAACTGTTTTTAAAAAACCGTTGTCTATAAGCAGGTTTTTTTAGATTACTGACAACGGTGTTTGTTGAAACCGTTGTTAAAAAAAACACAACGGTTTTAATAAAAACCGTTGTCGAAAGAGTGTTGTTGATGATATATTTTCTTGTAGTGACATGAGACGCGTTCCATATGCCTCTGCAGTAGGCAGCCTTATATACGCAATGATGTGCACTAGGCCAGACATATGTTATGCTGTGGGGATAGTCAGCCATTTTCAGTCAAATCCTGGTATGGATCATTGGATAACGGTAAAGAACATTCTCAAGTATCTTCGGAGAACGAGAAATTATATGCTTTTCTATTTGGGTAGAGACCTTAAAATAGATGGTTACACTGATTCTGATTTTCAATCAGACAAAAATTCTCGAAAGTCGATATCTAGATCAATGTTTACTCTTGGTGATAATTCCATAGTCTGGAGAGCATAAAACAATCCAGCACAGCTGACTCGACCATGGAGTCTGAGTACATAGCTGCTTCTGAAGCTGCTAAAGAGGTTGTATGGCTTAAGAAGTTCTTATATGATTTGGAAGTTGTTGCAAATATGGATAATCCACTCACTTTGTGGTGTGATAATAGTGGTGCGGTGGCGAATTCAAAAGAACCTCGCAGTCACAAGAGATCGAAGCATATAGAAAGAAAGTACCATTTGATCCGAGAGATAGTACAAAGAGGTGACGTTTCCATTCTCAAGATTGCGTCTGGTGACAACCTCACCGATCCATTAACTAAGACACTGCCTGCAAAATTGTTTGAGAGGCATATAATGCATATGGGACTTAAACACATGTCTCATATGCTTTAGGGAAAGTGAGAGATTGTTGGGAATAGTGCCCTAAAAGCAATGTAATTAGACTATGTTTTTATATTATTAATAAAAGTGACATTTATTATGGAACATATTTACATGAAATTTATTGTCTTAAATATCATAGAAAAATCTCTAATTTATTAGATGTAACCATGATTTTAGTATATATAAAGTTATATATACAAGATGATTAAAATTATGTATAATAAACTTAAATTAAGTCCGTGATAAAATTAATTAAATTATGAGATCTTTAATTAAAGTATCACCAATTCGGCCCATGAACGTTAAGAATGTGACCGTCTTATTCGGATTGTCGATGTAGAGACATCTTGATGGGGGGCATTTATATATAATGAGATTTTGTAGGATTTGGACCGATTTAATTAGACATTTCATAATAAATTCTGTTGTTACTATGAAATTTAAATTAAATCATAAAGATGATCATATATGAATAAATCTGAATCCTGATGTGATTATAGACTCCTGTTCATTTCAATGTGATTCTTGATTTGCTTGTTTAAAATTTGCAATTATGCATTCTCAATACTTGCATTTTAGATTTACATTTGAAATTAATGGCTGATAATATGAATTCACAGACATGTAATCCATTCTTTCTTGCGGGAAGCAGAAAGATAATTCTCTCATTTGTTAATTCTAGAACTGAATGTGGGTCCAATTAATTTATAATTGAATTATAAATTGAACCACTCACTAGTGAATTAATGGTAAATGAGGATAAGAAGTAATTGAAGAGGTAAACGGAAAATTCCTAGCTTTAATTATGAATTGTCTATGGATGATTAATTTATATGTAATGATTATATCAATGGACTACTCGTTTTGTAGAGTAAATATTTCATAATGAAGAAGAGTGCAATTTCATATTTTTAATGGAATAATTATGGAATTAATAAGTTGGGTGTAAATTATTTAAAGAGTTTAATTATTCATCTAATTTATTGGAGCTTCTAATTATGAGACCATGGTCCCCAGTACGGTTTTCAAATTAATGAAAGATAAGAAATGCAATTTAGAAATCACACGAGATAATGAAAATTTATTTCCATATCATCAAAGGCTTAGATATAAATATAATTAAATATGAGTTATTAATTATATTTAAAATATAATTATGAGATAAGTATAAATTTAGTTATCGTGATAATATCATAAATGGATATACACGTTTTTCAAATACGAGAGGCAAATGATTTTTTTTTAAAAAAAATAGTCAAAATTGATCAACTTGTATATTATTGTTATTTAAAAAAATTGAATTAAACGTGGGAAAATTGTTTTCATTGTTTTAAAAATCAAAGCAATCAATTGGCCTTATAAATGATTGAAACTTACGTAGAAAAATGGTTTTCTATAACAATCAATTTGCTACTGTTGAATCTCAATTATTTATATAGAACAATACAAGCAATTCAAGGGATAATAAAAATTGAAGAAAATCCATCTTGAGAAAATATTTTCATTTGATGAAAATATATTCAAGCATAATATATTATCCTAGAGAATAATAAAAAAATTTGATTTCAAAGTTTGTATATTTCTGAGTGTCCACACACTACCGTATCGATAGAAAAGATTGTACTGGAAGGCTGTAGTTTCTACAGATCTCGGATTCACAAAAATAAATAAAACTACAAGAGGTTAATTTTTTCTAGAAAATAATTTTATTTAAATTCATCATTAATTTATATTCATATTTCGATTATAATTTATGAAATTATATAATCGCTTCCGCTGTGTTTCGATTTGATCAAAAAAATAATAAGTTTTATAGTCGGAATCGTTCCGAAGACTCTAAATTTCCAACACTGTCTTCTTTCTCAGGTTTACCATCCCTATAAGCAACAGCGTCGGCCTAAACCATCATGGATGTTGTTTTAGATGTGACAACATCTCAGACAACACCTAACATGCATGTGCATTTTTATGTATTAGACATTCTGCATTTTCATGCATACTGTTTTACGATGTGTTTTCACAATGTTGCATAATATTCTGGTGCACTTACAATTTTTTGTTCTATTTAATCTTAACACACTTGGATATGCTTAACAATCTGATTAAATCACAAAGTAGTTGAAGGATGTTCGTGTACTCCATGACTTTGTCTCATACGAAAAGTGACTTGAAAAGATAAAATAAAAAGACAAATCGATTATGCATATTGATCTGTATCAGAAGAAAAGATGGGAAAAAGCTACCTAAAAGAGTCCAATGAAGACTGTGCTTTTAGTGTGGGAGCTACCTCTTCTGAATTTCATACAGAAAGTAAAATAGAAGAAATTGGAAAAATCTACCTAGAGGAGTCCTAAAGAAGACTGTTCTTCTAGTGTGGGAGCTATCACTTCTATGTTCAGAAAGTTGTTAAGTCACCAAGTGTGGAGAAAAATCAAAATTATTTTTCCGGAATTGTGCGTGTTGTCGGAAGATGTTGCCAACATTTGTGAAAACACTTCATTTGTGAACATATCTCATATTTGTTTTCATGTTTCTATGTAAAGGCCCTCTAACTCCTCGCTTGAAAATTTGCGGAAAATTTAAAAATTTTCTTTTTGAAAATAAATGGAGCGCCTCATTCATAAAATCAACTGATAACTCAAGTTCAACGTTTTAAAAAAATATATATAGCAGCGGAAGAAAATAAAGTTTGCCAACAATAGCAATTTAAAAATATCCAACGACTGATAAAAATGTTTGAGCATCAAATAAAATGGCAAAATGCTGAAACTGAGGTCCTCGGGTGCCACTACTGCCGACCCAAGCTAGCTCACTGGTCCCCGCCCTCGGCCCTGGCCTCATCAGTACCTACAACAATCAAGTCTAGTGAGCCTAAAGACTCAGCATGCATATATCGCAGGTAACGAGTAAAATCTTGAAGTAAAATATGCATGGGATAAAATATCATGTCATGAGGCATGCTGAAAATAATCTGTACTGAGCAATTATAATACGTGCATAACTAAACTGAAAATCACAGTAAAAATATTTGCTCCTTGGAGCCCTGTACTGAAATAACTGGTAAAATTTTCTGTCGAGATTATGTTTTACGCCTGTGGCCACTGCACTAAGCTGAACTGATCGGTAACTGGCTACCGGGGAGTCTGAAACTGAACTGAGCTGGCCGGTCACTGGCGACCGGGTGGTACCAAACTGAACTGAGCGGTCACTGGCGACCGTATAAAATAATACTCCTACATAGTGAATGAACCACAAGCCATATCGCATAAATCTCAAAAATAATCATTTTCTATTTAATGCACGTAAAATAATTAACTGGCATAATGAAAATTCATGTATATGTTACCAACTGGATTGGATTGGATCGTCCCCAGGCTCGCTGTAACCTAACTGTGCTATGAAAAATATGCAATAGCTTAAACATGACCAACTACGCAATTTACGTTCAAAAGATGCGACTATGATGCCTAATGACTTCGCATTTAATCATGACTCCGAACCGACCTGAACCGACACTGAACCGACATATATTCATGATTAAAATACGCTGAAAATCATAAAATAATGCTCCTAAAATGATAGGGTCGAAATCTAGGTGAAATGGAGGCCAAAACGTGAAACGCTATTTCGAGAGTCAATTTGGCACATCGCACCGTAAATTCTCGTACGACCTCAAAAGTGATCCGAATCACAAACGGTCAAAAACATGACTTTCCTAACTCAATGGGGCACTGTCCAGTCCAAGGTCATAGGCTAAAAGCCGACCGAGAACTCGAACGAGCCTCCGAACCGACACAACAACTTGCTGTAAAAATACAGCAGCTGTACATGTGTTCTTCTTGTGTCGTTTTCGAGTCTGCCGGCCATTGAGGCGTGAACCACCGACCAGAGACTCTTACCAACATCCCAAGGAGTGATTTGAACCATGGCTAAGGGCCCTAGGCCAGCCACAATCCGCATCACACCATAACTCAACCGAAACTCCAACCAAGAACCAACGTGCATGCGTGTGTAGTGTTTTGCTTAGAACGATGTCTTGCGTCGTTCCAATGGCCATTTGATTGACCATGGCACGATCTAGACATATAGGGGCATGATATGAACCATGGCTAAGGGCCATAGGCCAACCAAGATCCATACCAAGCAACCAAAACCGAAATACATATGCTGAAATGGGAAGGGGCCGAAGGGACATGGGGGCTGTTGTGATGTTTTTATTAAAAACCGAGGAGCCATGGACCAAGCCACCAAAAGGGCGACTTAGTCACGTCTTAGACTTGCTAGGGGAGTGATCTAACCATGGCTAAGAGCCCTTAGGGCAGCCAAGATCAGATCAAACCCTCCTGACAGGAAAACTGAAATTTCGAAACTCAAAAGATCACAAGTTGGATGTTTGCTGTCATTTTCGATTTCCAGAAAGCATGGGGGCTGAAATAATGGACTAAAGTGATCCTAATCCATCCTAGATTATGTCTAGATGTTGCCTTGAGAGCCTGGAATCGAACCAATACCTGAAACAACAACACCAAAGAAAATCGTGAAGCATGAAGAAACAAAGGGCCGAAAATCTGCATGTAAAACTTTCTGAAAATTGCTGTCATGTTTCGGTTTTTGCACTGATAAAACCTGATCATGTACTGAAAATTAATTAATAATATGACTTGATTGAGGTTTGAAAGAATCTAGACATGCCTTGGTTTCATTTCGAAAGAAAACGAACGAAACGACGACGACGCGGCACGAAGGAGGTGGAGCGCTTTCTTTCCTTTCCTTGCTCTCGGTTTTCTCTCCTCTTTTTGGCTATGAAACTCACGACTTTTCTCTCTATTTTTACCTCTGATTTTCAGTGGTAGGGAGGGTGATGGAGTGGTTATGAAGGTGAGGAGAAGGGGTGCACAATATAAGGGAGAATCAAGACCAAGTCTACTCAAATTTGAATTTTGAATTCTTGTTGCTATCAAATGTTGGTGGAGGGACCTAGAATGAGGTGTGGCCGATTTCTTGCATGTCCAACAAGGCTTGGATAAGATTGATCATTAATTAAATGGTGCTAGAAAAGAATGAAGAGATTATTCTACTAATTAAATACAAAGAAAGGTCAAAGGTGTTGAGTTGGCAAGGATAATGCTTAGTCATCTAAGAGGCCAAAAATTCATCTATTAAAAGGAGGAGAAATTATTATCTAACTAGTAAATTTATACCCCTTAAAATCCTCACTAATCCTTTAATTAATTTAGTGAATAAAACCCTTAATTAAGTAACTTAAATGAGCTTATTTCTTATCCACCTCAAGTAACTTAAATAATTCTTTAAACTCCCTTTTTAACTTAAATGAACTTACTTGCTAGCTAAATTAACTCCTGGAAATATTTCTCGAATCTTAAATTCTATCTCAACACTCCAACTCCAGTCCGGCCTCACTGAAATAACTGAAATGCTAAAAATCAAACTACTGCATGAAATAATAAAATAATTAACTTCAAAGAAATGCCTTTAAAATAATCATGCAATGAAGTCAATTAAATTTTAAAAATCTAGAATTATGCATGGCTTATACGTAGACTGATTTACGGGTTCTACATTCTATTTCTGTTACATTCTGTTATTAGGCATAAATAGGTCATGCATAAATATAACATTGTGAATATTGTTGTGTCATGAGGACATGAGTATGTCGACAAAGAATATTCAATGAAAATCCAGATTTTACGAAAAATTGAATATGTGTGATCTTTGATGTTTTAGTGGTGTTAATTCGATGTGGGTTTCAATTCTGGAATTTTTTTTGAAATGATTTTTTACGCAATTATCTCAGTAATTTTGGATAGTGATTACGGGCTAAAGCTGATCTTGTCTCCTATGAGAACTTGGTTTCTGACTATCATCTGGCTATGGAGGTGGATGTCCATTCTGGACAAAAAGGGAGAGAAGATGCGACTCAAACTCAAAGTACTGTAAATTGAAAGGATCAAAGGATACCTTTGTTTGATCTCTTTTTTAATGTTCTACTCTGTTAAGGTTCTGCTTCCCTGATGTGTTTCTGTTTTAATGAACTGTTAATGATTTTCGCAGGTGTTGTCTCAGGTGTTGTCAACACAACGAACAACACCCGTACTAACTTGATTTTATTCAGGGGGAGAAAAATTCTCATATTAAGGGGGAGTTAACTGGAGATTAACTGATAAATTGAGTTTGATTTGATTTTGTCCGGAAAGGCAAAAAGGGGGAGATTGAAGGGAAATATAATTTCCATATTAAATTGATTTCTCTAATATTATCTTTTTCTTGTTGATTTGATTGAGTATAATATTAATTGTGGTTTTTCCTTTCTAGATAATTATGTTAAGATTTTATTGTGATATAATATCTTCCTTAAATCTAATTTCATTCTTGATAAGATTGTGTGGAATATTGGGTTTGCCTTTTCTAGATATTATATTTATGATAAATATCTTGAAGATATGATATTATTGGTTTAACTCTTGATTTCTTTCTTTTGTAGATTTCCTTGTGAGATGAAAGCTATAAATAAGAGGTGATTAACGTAAGGTGATGAGAGAGAATAGAGAGAAGAGTGGAGGGGGAGAGACGAAGAGAAATTCAGAGAGTTTTAGTGGAGGAGTTTTTTTTGTGGGAAAGTTTTCGTGGGAGGTTCTTGGAGTTCTTCGTGGGAAAGTTTTCGTGGTGGTCTCTCCTCTCTCGATCACACACGAACATACATATATAGACTTGTGCACGTCATACATTTCAGAGAAATATTTTGCCAAGGGACGTTGCTGGTGAAGAGTGCTGATCGAGTGTTGCCTTGAATGTTGGGAACATCTGCAGACAACATCCGTGACGAAGTTGGCTGAAGAGTATTTTTGTGACTCCAGTTCTTGGCACACGTTTCTTTTGCTTTCTTAATTGATGTTTTAATATTGTTGGTTGTTTTTAGAAAGCATTTGTTTTCTCGACTTGTTGAGAAAATTGATTTTTGTGAAAATCACTAGTGATATGTTTTTGTGTAAACGATTTGGTTTTTCTAGTGATTAATTTTTACCTTAAGGCACCGCACAAGTATTTATACTTGTGCATATTCAATTTCGTCCATCTGTTCATTTTAAGCGAATTTGTGTTACAAACTTTAATTTTTCGCTGCATGTTGTCCGAGATGTTGTAACATCTGGAACAACATTTAATTCTGATAAAACACGAATTTGCATCTTACATCTCATACTGAAAGTCTTATTATTTTTAGCATCTGTCGGACAAAATAATCCTTACATACTTGAACTCCGATAGGGTACTTGTAAATACATGAAAAGACGGTTAGATCCTATAACAATTAGATATTGTTTGTTATCACTAAAATCAAGCAATTACAATCCAAGAGTGCATCACTATTTCTAATATTTTATTATACACCAGTAGAAAGCAGGTGCTTCGCACGTGGGTAACAAATGTGTATTCGCTATGAATGATCGTAAATTTTGCAAAGTAATATAAAATATAATTTATTTTACTCCATTTTAAGGAAGACCGACTGTAGGAGTATGCCCAGAGACGGATTCATTTGAGGGCTATACTGGAGAGTAGCCTATCCCAATCTACGTTTTTTTTTACTAGTTAGGATATAATTTAAAGCCACCCACCAATCTCCTAGCTTAGCCCAGCCCATTCACATGGATGAGACCAAATTTAGCCACAATAACTTCTCAATTGGGTCCTGCAAATGCGGGTCAAGACCAAATCATGTCCTAAAAATATTTATTAACCTTTTTTGTTTTATATTGCAAGATCAAGCGTTAGCTCCATTCTTAATTTCTCATCAAATAATTGCTCCCACAGACCCTGATGGACCGAAAAAATTTTGTTTTGTGGAATAAAGTTTTTGAGGAATATAGCTTGCATCGAAATTTTGTTTTGTGGAATAAATTTTTTGAGGTAAATAAAGAAGTAGGAACCATTTTTACATACACGAAAAGTCGAAAACTTATGTGTTAATGGCTCACATATCAATTTGATGAGTCATTAATTGGTTATTGCTTGAATATTTGTTTATGAGCAATTGCTTCTTGAGTCTTAATTGTTTGTTGTTGAGTCGTTGATTGACTATTACTTGTTTATTTGTTTGATAATTATTTTATTATTTATTTCAAGCCCTCCTCCCTCATATTCCTGGATCCGTCCCTGAGTATGCCAATTGAATTTAGCAGAGTGTAGCAACTCCAAAATAGTTTTCTGTGCAGCAGAAGTTGAGTATGTGACATCATGGGGTGCGTCGTTTGGTTCCCAAACTTTTGATCGCTATTCATCGTTGTTGGATTGGATGAATCCATCACTTGGCATTTGAGTTTCATCCCTTGAAGTTTGAGTTGTTGTTTTAATTAATTGTCGAAATACTCACGTGTCTTGAAACAAATAACAAAACCACTTTCCCCATAATCAATAATGAATACGATGACAATAATAAATGCAAATAAGTCCACACAAATCAATATTTTGATTATTATAACATACAAGAAAACAATTGAGAAATACAACAATAACCTTAGAACCCAAAAACACAAAGAAGAAACAAACCTAGGAGGGCAGAGTAATAATGAAACAATTGAAAACTCACCCTTTATAATAATAATAATATTGATAATAATAAGATTGGATATATCAAGGGACCAAGAGTTGAATTGGAAAAATAAGATGAAAACATACTATTTGGTTCATGGGATAAGACGAGAAAATGATGTGTAATATGAATTATAAGAAAATCAAAGTTAAGGATTATACTGTAGTATGAAAAATTATAAAGTGTTTGATGTTTTAATAATGTGTTGTGATTATTTCTCGGGTTCTTGTTGTATTAGAATCAATCAAGAATTATGCACATAACACCGTTCAAGCTCCACGACAATCACACTTCAGCAACACAAATCAAACAATCGAAAAATTGAATGAAAGAACAATGACACAAGAGGTTTATAGTGGTTTGGCTAACAGCCTACATCCACTTCCTAGAACTCAGCGTAATCTTTTATTTCCACTAAGATTGGAGAACGAAAAATTACAATAAAAAGAGTTTTATGAACGAAGACGAGCGATTTTTCCCTTTTTAAGCTATACACAAGCCTTACATACCAGCATATCCAAGTAACTAACCCACGACTTGGGGCTTCGTTTGTCTTCCTTGAGTAAATATTTCTTGGGTCAGTATTTGTGAATTTGGATTTACTTCCTCTTCCTTTCTTTCAATTCCCATATCCTTTGTGAATGACTAAATGTCATGTTGATCCACATCTAACAATCCTCCACCTGATTACCATGTCATCGCTTTCCCTGCTCTTCATAGTTTCAGGCTGAAAGAAATATGATTTATTCATTAATTATATTTTCTTTTTAAATGATATTGTGCATATAAAATTATATATTTTTGAAAGATTATTGATATAAATGTCAAAATAATATAGTAAACGTCCATAGTGATATTCTGATTATTTTTTATATCAAACAACTCTTTCAATTGGTATCGGGTCAACATGACATTTAGTCATTATTTAGTACTTTGATGACAATTTACACGTCCATATTGATATTCTGATTATTTTTTGAACAAGAAAAAGTACTATGGACGTGTAAATTGTCAAAACCACACTTTGATCACCAGTTTTGGATGGATCCAACTACGATCTTTGGAAAGTCGAGATGAAGGTCTACATAAAATCTATTAAAGAAAGAGCATGACAATGTGTTATAGATGGTTGGACTCCACCAATAACTGTTGATGAAGATGATGATAGTTTGAATAAATCAGAAAGTACATGGACGGCTGATGAAGTCCAGATTTCGAACTTCAACTTAAAGGCATTCAATGTCATCTTCACGTCAGTTGACATAAATATGTTCAGTCTAATAACTAATTATGTCTCTGCCAAGGATGCATGAGAAATCCTTTAAAGACACTATGAAGGATCTGAAAGCGTGCAAATAACCAAGCTAATGATGCTAACCACAAAATTTTAATATCTGAAAATGAAAGAAACTGATACAATTATTGTTTATGATTGTCGTATTCAATACATTGCCAATGAAGCCTTCAGTCTTGGTGATCGAGCTTTTATTGCACTACAAATTCTCAATAAAATTAAAATAAAAGTTTATGCTCGAATGAATCGCAAGTACATAAATCAAGTTATAATAAAAGTATGAAGTACGAGTATAATTCCCATGGAGATTGATTAAAAAAATTTAACTTAATTAAACACAATTATTTAGTTAATTAAAACGAAAATTGGATTAAAGAATTAACTTGAAGGTCAAATAAAATAATTTAACAAACATGATATAATAATATAAATCAAATTAATGAACAAAAAATTTTCAGGATCTTGGTTCACCTACCTTTGAATCTCTTCTGACGATTGAATTTCAGTTATTAAGTCATGATTTTGATGGAATTCTCTAGTCTATAGATATATTATATCGAGCTATATTGATCTAATCAACAAAATACAGTAACCAAGTGTCCTTGTATTATTTAACAATTGTAATCTCATTAACGAACCGTGGAATCCTCTAGCTTTCGACCTACTGGACTATAGCTATCAATATGTATTCAACCTCATATGTCTCTGCAAGTTGTAGATCCATGAATTATGTTATCGTATCATGTTATAAAATCTTTTATTGGTTTCAATTATAACACATAAAATCCATTCGAAATTGATCATACTCAAAAGTTGCAAGAAAAATCAATAACATAATCAAGTATACTTAAACCAAATTCAATTTTCAAAGACGATTCACAAAATAAATGTTTGGGGATAAGATCCCCTTAATCCCAACTAAATAAAGAAAAAAGAAAAAAAATGCTTATTAGGTTCTTGTTCTTTGGCTGAGTTCTCTTTCTCTCCTCCTATCTTTTTTCCGGCTTCTTTCATGCGCCTCATTTTTGAATAATCCTCAAAATCCACCTCCCTCTCTTGTATTAGGGCTACTATCAGTTATTTTTGGTCCAAAAATCCACCAAAGAAGGAAATAAATCGTCAAGATGTTGTTCCCATATTGTGTCATGCTGGGGTAGGTAAAAATGCAAAAATACATGCCATAGCGCAAGGTCCTTGAATTGGAATGCGCACTGAAGCTGGTAAAATCACCTGCCCTAGCGCCAGAGTGGCGCTAGGGTGGGTGATTTCGCCCTATCTAGCACTCGGTCCTCGCAGCTCGCTCTCTTGTGCACACGCGCTAAATATTTTTAAATATGTTTTGGGATATTTTAAGGAGTTTGGTAAGTTTCGGATCAATTTTAGAGGCCCAGGGTTGAAACGATGATTTTTGGGTTTCTAGGGGCAAAATGATCATTTTGCATCCGGGGCGATATTTTGGTCATGGCAGCGCCCTGAGCACAAATTATGATATTTTAAATGATTTGCATCATGTTCACGATTTTTATGCTATTATGATAATTATGGTGCATGCTTGGTTTAAAGGAAAAGTTACGTATACACATGTTTTTATTTAAGTGATGAATATGTTGACACGTTTTGAAGGAAATGATTTAGTTGTGACTGACACGATGACACGATGACATGTAAGGCCCGGAATCAGTGGGCGGGTAATGCCATCGCTAATGATCCTTGCTCTTGGGTACCGCGGTTACACGTAGATGGATATATCGACTGACATAATGATACGAAAGTCACAACTAATGAACGGAATTCAAATTAAGATATTAACACATATATGCTGATACGATGATACATGATATTACCATGTTTTGACAGGTTACGATTACACATACGATATGATAACATGATGAGACATGTTTTGACACGCTACGATTTTACACGACACGCTTATGTTCATGTTTTTAAGCTCATGAAATGTATGATGATTATGTTATTTTTCACTGTTGTGTGCTATGTATATGTACTTGTTATTTCTGGTACAGGTGTGTTGAGTCTTGAGACTCACTAGGCATGTGTGATGCAGGTGAGCTTAATGATGAGGAGACTGGAGGTGCCGAACTCTGAGTAGGCAGACCTGGTGCGGTGACACGACCCGAGGACCACATGTTTTCTGCATTATGTTTTATGAGATATGAGAGGAGGTGAACATTTTACAAACACTGAGGATATTACGATTTTTACTCCTTTACGTTTACATTTGATGTTGGTCATTTAAACTGTGAGATTTTTATTGTCAAATAAAGACAATTATTTTAAATGTTATTTTGTAATGGCGAGCTTTTTAAAAAATATATACATATTTCTGCACTTTAAAAACAGTAGATGTTACAGTAAATTTTGGTCATGGCAGCGCCCTGAGCACAAACTATGATATTTTAAATGATTATGCATCATGTTCACGATTTTTACGCTATTATGATATTTATGGTGTATGCGTGGTTTAAAGAAAAAATTACGTATACGTATGTTATTATTGAAGTGATGAATATGTTGACACGTTTTGAAGGAAGTGATTTAGTTGTGACTCACACGATGACACGATGACATGTAAGGCCCGGACTCAGTGGGCGGGTAATGTGGTCGCTGATGATCCTCGCCGTCGGGTACCACGGTTACACATTGATGGATTCATCGACTGACATGATGACATGATGATACGAAAGTCACAGCTAATGAATGGAATTCAAATTAAGATTTTAACACGTATATGCTGATACGATGATACATGCTATTACCATGTTTTGCCAGGTTACGATTACGCATACGATATGATACATGATAAGACATGTTTTGACACGTTACGATTTTACACGACACGCTTATGTTCATGTTTTTAAGCTCATGAAATATATGTTGATTATACTATTTTTCACTGATGTGTGCTACGTATATGTATTTTTTATTTCTGGTAAAGGTGTGTTGAGTCTTTAGACTCACTAGGTGTGTGTGATGCATGTGAGCTTAATGATGAGGAGAATGTAGGTGCCGAACTCTGAGTAGGCAGACCTGGTGCGGTGACACGACCCGAGGACCACATGTTTTCTGCATTATGTTTTATGAGATTTGAGAGGAGATGAACATTTTACATACGCTGAGGATATTACGATTTTTACTCTTTTATGTTTACGTCTGATGTTGGTCATTTTAAACTGTGAGATTTTTATTGTCTAATAAAGACGATTATTTTAAATGTTATTTTGTAATGGCAAGCTTTAAAAAAAAAATTCCGCACTTTAAAAACAGTAGATGTTACAGTTGGTATCAGAGCCGACCTCTCTGAGTACGGTGTGGTTCGGGGACGAACCAAGCGAAAGATGGTGGGCATGTGAGGTCCGGGGTCGAAGAAGGCGGGGGGTTATTGCAGGTGCTATGAGATTGCACGGACAATGAGCGGCTCCTGACAGGCTTCTAGGCGGCGGGAACATGGATGAACCGATCTTACACCGGAAGAAGAGGGATTTCGAAACTGTTCAGGTATGAGACTGTGCAGTTGAAGATGGCGTAAAAGATTTGATTGGTACTACTAATATCAAGAAGGTGCATCTTTGTTGAGGATCGAAGTTGAGTTTAGAGGGGGGGGTGAATAAACTCTACTCGTTTTTCATTCTTTTCTTGATGAGGTACTAAAATTCTGTTAGGGATAGTAGTTTATCTTGTACGTAAACTTTCACCTGATTACAATAAAACGTACGGAAATAATTTGATGAAATAGTTGAAAGACAATAAACAGTAGGCAGCAGTTGTTTATAGAAGTTCGAAGATAAACTCTTCTACGTCTCCCCTTCTTCTGTTTCCAGAAGATATAACTAAAAGACTTTGGATATTACAGTACAACTCTTGTACACACCCACTTCAGAAGGACTTACACTTCGGCCTACTGAAACTCTTAGTTTCTCAACTCACAAAAATACGAAACACAAAGTTCTGAAAAGACTCTTTTCAGATTACAAACTCTTCTCGATAAAGTATAGATGATGTAAATATTATGAAGAGTATAAGAATCAGTAGCACAAGATGATCTTCGAAAGATCATATATTTGCTATGAAGCTTGTGCTACTTTTCTTTGTGTTGAACTTTAAGTACTCAAAGCATTTCGAGATAAGTCTGATAAGATGAAAATAGCTTTGTTCCTTGAAAGATAATATTATGCGAAGCGAGAGTTGTCGTATAAGGATTTGATCCAAGTATATATAAACGACTGAGTTCAACGTTCACAATCAGAGGATGTCTTCAGATAACTGATACAATCAACTTTATTACCAAAAGAAGTTCATGCAGAAAAGCTATAAAACAATCAGTCTTGTTTCATACTTAATTGGGTAAAATGCATTAAATGACTCCGTATAGTATTTAATGCTGCAATTAATACTAGTACTAGGAACTCTTTAACGGTAACATTAAAGGTAGCAACGTTAGAAAACGTCCTTGACTGGTTTTGTATTACTATCCTTTCTACTGGTTTAGTTTTATCAGACCAGTAGCTTCTGATAAATTAGTCTACTGTTCTGGTATGCTCTGGTCTGCTGGTTTTAGTTTATCATCGCCACAATAAAATTCATGTCTAACAATTTCCCCCGTTGTGGTGATGCCAAAACCTAAACAGTAGAAATTCGTTAAATAAAAACAGATAACCATTCAAACAAAAGGATAATGTCAATAAAGTATCAAAGAGTATCAAAGCAAATGATCAATCAGTTTCAATGTCCCTGTAGATGACTTCTTCATTTTGAGGTTCTTGAAGTCTTCTGTTTGAGGGTTCAGCTTCTACTTCTGATTGTCTAGCTCCTGCTGGTTCTCCTCTATCTTCCCCCTTTTTGGCATCAGCCGCAGCTACATGGACAAAGAGGTCATTCAGTCTTCCGGATATATTCTGAATGCCATCAGTTAGCATCTCCAGATACGAAGTTTAAGAAGATATGCGATAATCCAATGTTGTGACAGATTGATTTTGAGAGTCAATTTTGGCATCCATGAGTTCCAAGGAAGTAGAGAATGATCTGAAGAGATCATCATGCTCAGTGATCCGATTGAGTATGTCAGTTTGAGTGAGCATGATGCTACTGTGATTTCGCGTTATAGCCTGTCTGAAGACGATGGCTTCAGCGAGCATTCTGTCCATGTTTTCCGCTGTGTTGTAAATGTGTTTCCCCATTCGTTCTCTGAAAGATTGAGCACCACTGATTTCAGCAATGATTTCACAGGACATCCTTTTGACCAAGTCAGACACATTGTTGAGTTCCCGTTGAAGAGACTCAATATGAAATTCTAAGTTGAATGGCTCTGGTTCAGGAGAGGAAGTATGCTCAAGCATGCGTTGCTTAATCTCAATGAGACGAGAGTTCCTCTGAGTTAGAGCAGGAGGAGAGGCAGTCAATGCAGTAGGAGCAAGAGTAACATTCACCAAAGCAGTAGAAGAGCCAGGGTCTGCTGTGCGTTCTTCTGGAAGTGAAACAGTAGGTTCAGCAGCAACCTGAGGAAGAACAATTTCTTCTGTTGGTGCAATAACAGCCTGAAAGTCTGATGGTTCTTCAGTAGAAGGTGCAGAAGGCTGATCCAGAAGACTGTGCATTTCTGCTTGATGAGCCGCGGAAAATATCTCTAAATTTGGCAATGAAGACGTAGCATCTGGTTCTGCTAAGAGTTGTACTGGGGTCAGAGAATCAGACGGTGGCAATGAAGTAGCCGGTGCCACTTCTAGAGTAGTAGAAACTGATGGAACAATTTACTCAATGACTTCTTCAACTGAAGCCAGTTCATGTACAGATAGTAGCGATGAAGACAGGAATGGGCCTTGTTGGAGAAACAGGAGTACTGAGAGCAGAAGCCTTTGGTGAGGCTGGAGTCCTTTCCTCAACTGTCTGAACCTGTTGGAAATCTGGAATAAGGCCAATGTGATAAACAGTAGGTTCGCCAAAGCCTTGTTCTTGAGTAAGAAGTTGCTCACGCATCTGTTTGAACTTGTCAGATAGAATCACAATAACATTTTGATCCTGAACAGCAGTAGGAGCACTAGGATCAAAATTCGATTCAAGAACTTTTAGAACCGATTCTAGTTTCTGACATTTCAGCTGATCGAGGATGAAGCTCCTTATGCGCAAGGCCTCGATGATATTTTCGTTCATGGAAAGCTGAAAAAATCTCTTTTCTGCATTCATCATTTTGGCATAGTTCCCTTTCGTCTTAAAATAAGCAAAAGAATGGAAAAGGCGAACTGAGTGCCACTCATCAAAAAAATTCATATCATCTTTTGCAGAGGTTTCAATTTCTGCTAGATGAAGATCAACGCCGGTGGATACGGTTGTTTTGTGGCCAAAAATTTGTGGTTCTTCGACCATTTTTCCTTTGCCTTTATCAGATGAGGAGATAGGCATGATGGGTCGAAAAGGAGAGGATCCACTAGTTGATTCTCGAAACACTATTCCAGAAGATGGCTTGAAAACAGAAGCAGTAGGTGGTGCAGGAATAGATGCAGTGGCTAGTGCAGTCGCAGAAGTAGTGGATCGAACAGAAGGAACCACTTCTGGAAATACCTGTCTGATAGGTATTTTCTCAATCTCAGACAGTGCTGCTGTCTTCTTGATTTTGAGAATGGTGCGAGGTTTCTTCTTGGCTGGGGTCGGTACGGATGCTTGAACAACAGCAGCAGACTCTTCTGCTTTATCCGAATCAATCGAAATAATCAATCTTTTCTTTGAAATTTTCTTTTGAGGTTTTTGAACCTCAGAAGCACTTTCTCCAATTTCCTTTTTCAAGGCGACAAATTCCGCCAGTACGTTCGCAGCATCAATCATGGTTGTTGAAACAGCATCTTGATCACCGGTAGAGGCAAAACCAGCATCCTTGAGCATTGCGCTGATTTGAACAGCGAATCCAAAACTTTTTCGGGCAACCATATCCTTCATAATCCTAAAGAGAAAGTGGCTCCAATCCACTTTGATTCCCTTAGTGATGGCAATCATCACTTGAACCTTCTCCTTTGTTAACTTGTCGAAGGTCCCAGCTTTGATCAAAATGGCTTTCGCCACAATATCGGCCAGAATTCGATATTCCATCTTGAGTACTTTCTTGTGACAAGAAGGAGACACTTCTTCTCCAGAAGCTGAGAACGAGCTAAGCGCAACAGACATATCTATCTTGGAAATATCAGATAGTTCAGAAGTACCTGAGAGTGGAAGAAGGAAGGTCGCTCCTAGAAGTGCGGCATCAATAGAGATGGATGCATCTCCTTGAGAGTGAACAATCTTTCCTTCATACACTGTCGTTTTAGCGTACAAATCCAGAAGAGCGTTTTTGTAAATAACGGCGGGTGCTTCTAGGAATTGTCTGAGTCCTGATTTCTCAATGTCTTGAAACATTTTAACTAGGTTCTCATCCTTGATGTTGAGAACATAAGCAAAATTAACTTGATAAGCGTTAAGAGTATATGCTCCAGCCATTTCTGTATAAGGATAAAAGCAGATATACTTTGCAGTAGTTAGAGATGATAGAGAGGAATCAGTAGCTGAATAACGATAGTTATAAAATAGTAAAGGTGAAAAGGTGAAATTTGAAATAGATATACAGCCGTCAAATAAACATAAAGACACGTGTCAGTATGTTTAAGGTTGAGTGATTGAAAAGTTTTGCAAAAACTGTTAGATATACGAATGATTTTGAAATTTTGAAAAAAGGCTGGCTGTCCAGACGGTTACTAAAAGTCAGAAGAGGATTTGTCATTTTATGATAACGTCTACTGGAAGTTTCAGGGTGCTGAAATATTTAAGCACTTTGACAAAAAATCAGCAGACTTGTAGTTTTATCGAAAAGACAAACATTCTATCTGTTCTCTAAAAAGGTGTCAAACTCTTAGTCTGACTAAGATACTGTTCCCCCTCGGTAAATGCAATTAATAAGTGGTCATAAATGCGACAAGTGACTCTTGGCCATCTCTCAATCTGAGCCGTTGAAAATGAACAGTCGCAACTTGCGATTCGCAAGTGTCTTTGTTCCCTCTATAAATACCTGCACATCTTGAACGAAGTTAAACAGATATACTTCAAAAATGAAAACTCAATTAAAAAGAGAGTTAGAGTTTGATCCACAAGTCGAAGCAAAAATGTTCAGAGATAAGTTTGAGGATATCATTATTTACGTAATGATCCTTGAAACGCACTCCTTGAGTTGTAATGTCCACAGTCAAGCAAATCTGATGCTTTGATTGATTTTGAGATGTAGCATCGATTTCTTCCAGAAGCATGCTAATGCAATAAGAGAGTGCTGGTGGATTGATGATGCTGAAATCATCTATGATGCCCTGCAAGGCATCTAAAAAATACATTAGTGCTGACAAGACCCAAGCTTGCTAGATTCTTTCTAGGCCTTGAGCTTGCTGGATTCTCTTGTTCCTGTTGAAGTACTTTGCAAGCAAATTGCAGAGAGCACAAATTACTGAAGACAAAAGCTAATTGTAACGCTTCTGGTTAAATAGCATTTGTAGATCTACTGCTTTTATTTTAGCATCGAGTAATGTACTGAAATGATTTCTAATAAAATTCCAGTTTACGTATATGACTGTTCCCTTCTGCTTTTCTGCAAATAACTTACTGTTATTTCAATACGATAAATAAACGAGTACGAATAAGAATTAATCAATATAACAGAAAATAATTAAGTTAAATCTATCAAACCAAGAGAGTTACGAAAGTAAGAAAACTTATTTTCTGGTAAGGGTTTTGTGAAAATATCTGCTGTTTGTTGATCAGTAGAAACATATTCCAGACGAATGTTCTTCTTCTGCACATGATCTCTAATGAAATGATGTCTGAAGTCAATGTGCTTTGTTCTGGAATGAAGTACTGGATTTTGAGTGATTGCAATTGCACTGGTATTATCACAGAATATAGGTGATTCGGAGGCTTGAATCCAATAGTCTCTTAACTGTTGCTGAATCCACTATATCTGAGAGCAGCAGCTTCCAGCAGCCAGGTATCCTGCTTCTGGAGTGGATGTGGCTATGGAAGTCTGCTTCTTGCTAAACCAGGATATCAGCCTATCACCAAGAAATTGACAAAAACCACTTGTGCTTTTTCGGTCTAGTTTACAACCTGCATAATCAGCATCTGAATATCCAATAAGATTTAACTGATGAATCATTGGGATACCATAAGCCGACATTTTGAGTTCCATTCAAGTACTTCAAAATACGTTTAGCAGCAATGTAATGAGATTGTTTGGGGTTAGATTGAAATCTAGCACAAATACAAACAGCAAACATGATATCTGGTCTACTGGCAGTTAAATATAATAAAGAACCAATAAGACCGCGTTACTGAGTTACCTCTACTGGAATACCACTTTCATCTTTATCAAGTTTAATAGATGAGCTCATTGGAGTAGAAGCAGCAGAGCATGCTTCCATTCGAACTTTTTCAGAAGCTCCTTATTGTACTTGGCTTGGTTTATAAAGATTCCAGTTTCCAGTTGCTTGATCTGTAATCCTAAGAAGAATGTTAATTCTCCCATCATACTCATTTCGAATTTATCCTGCATCAATTTTCCTAACTTTGCACATAATTTGGGGTTAGTTGACCCAAAAATGATATCATCAACATAGATCTGTACTAAAAGAATATGCTTATTCTTGACTAATGTAAACAATGTTTTGTCTACTGCTCCAATGGTAAAGTCATGATCAATGAGAAACTGTGATAGAGTGTCATACCATGCTCTAGGTGTCTGTTTTAGACCATATAATGCTTTGTGTAATTTAAATACATGATGAGGTGAGAAATGATCGATGAAACCTGTAGGTTGTTCGACGTAGACTTCTTCTTGTAAGAGACCATTCAGAAAAGCACTTTTCACATCCATTTGATATACTTTGAAATTCTTGAAAGCAGCAAAGGCTAAGAATATTCTGATTGCTTCGAGCCTTGCTACTGGTGCGTAGGTCTCATCAAAATCTATTCCTTCTTCCTGTCTGAAACCTTGAGCTACCAATCTTGCTTTATTTCTCACCACTGTACCTTCTTCATTGAGTTTGTTTCTAAATACCCACCGAGTTCCAATGACAGCTTGGTGAGATGGTCTAGGTACTAGAAACCAAACTTCATTTCGTTTGAATTGATTCAGCTCTTCTTGCATGGCTTCAATCCAACTAGGATCCAGAAGAGCTTCTTCAATTTTCTTTGGTTCATCCTGAGATATAAAAGCAGCATGCATGTATTCATTAAGCATTTGCCTTCTTGTTCTCAAAGGCGCTGCTGGATTACCAATAACCAATGATGAAGGACGAGATTTTCTCCAGATAAAATGATTTAAAAGAAAATCATCCTGATTTGGTATGTTAAGATTGTTCTCGACAGGATCAGTAGCAGGTTCTTGAGTGTCTTCTGCTGGTATTGGTAGATCCAAAGTCTGTACTTCTGGTTCCACTACTGAATGTCCGGTTCTGGATTTTGAAGATCCTTGATGTTTGCTTCTACATCATCTTCACTGTCAATTTCCAAATGAATCTTGTCTAACCTGTTACTTAAATCAGATATGTTAGAAATTTCAGCAGCACTAATGTCTTCATCGAAGACTACATGAATCGATTCTTCAACATTAAGAGTTCTATTGTTGAAGATTCTAAAGGCTTTGCTTACAGCAGAGTAACCAAGAAATAAACCAGCATCTGATTTTGAGTCAAATGCAGTTAAATGATTTTTGCCATTATTTAGTACAAAACATTTGCAACCAAACACATGAAAATAAGATACGTTAGGCTTCTTCCCTTTCCATATTTCATAAGGGGTCTGATTGTGCCTTTTGTTGACCATAGATCTGTTTTGCGTGTAACAAGCAGTATTGATAGCTTCAGCCCAGAAGCGCTGAGAGATGTCTGCATCTGCTAGCATTGTTCTAGCTGCTTCTTTTAGAGTTCTATTTCTCCTCTCAGCTACTCCATTTTGTTGAGGTGTTCTGGCAGCTGAATATTCATGATGAATCCCCTGCTCATTTAAATATAGCTCAAGATACTTGTTAGTGAACTCAGTACCCCGATCACTTCTGATTTTAATGATGGTAGTAGATTTTTCATTTTGAATCCTTTTCAGAAGCTTGATCAAGAGGCTACTGGTTTGATCTTTTCCTGCGAGAAATATTACCCAAGTGAATCTGGAAAAATCATCAATAACAACAAGAGTATATTTCATTCCCCCTAAGCTCATGATGGGGATTGGACCAAAAAGATCCATATGCAGTAGTTCCAGACATCTTGAAGTTGATTTGCTATCTTTGTTCTTGAAGCTGGATCTTATCTGTTTCCCAAGCTCACAAGCAGAACAAACATGATTTTTAACGAAATTAATATCAGGTAATCCATCAACTATATTCTGCTTCTTGAGATAATTGATTGACTTGAAATTAAGATGATTCAATTTCTTGTGCCATAGCCAGTGTTTATTGCTAAGAGAAGCAACTAAGCATGTAGGAGTATTGACATGATTTGAGTTGCAAGAGACTCTGTAAGTATTGTCTTTTCTTTTTCCAGTCAACACAGTAGTTTCAGCAGAATCTCTAACTATACATGAATGCTTCTGAAAAGCTACAGAAAAACCATTATCACATAGTTGACTAATGCGGATTAGATTGTAAAAAAGATTGTCAACTAATAACACATCATTAATAGTTATATTACCATGGATAATCTTACCCTTACCCATGGTTTTACCTTTTGAGTTGTCTCTAAAAGTTATCTTTGGTCCAGTACAACTCACTATTTCGGAAAGTAGGTTTTTCTGTCCAGTCATGTGTCTAGAACATCCACTGTCCAGATACCATGTAGAGTTGCTGACTTCTGCTTTCTTCTGATGTTCCTGCAAACACAAATTTTAGTATCTGGTACCCAAATCTATTTGGGTCCAAGCCTTATCAGTCCTTTGGGGACCCACATTTGTACAATTCTTGGTGACCTTGTACTTCGGGTATCCAAAGATGTGTGTGCAACAGAAGGTCTGTTATTTCTAACAGTATGCATATTAAAATGTTGTTCCTCCCTTCTGTTTCTGTTTTCCAATCTGTATCTCTTCTGAACAGGTTTAGAGTTGTAGTACTGGTGGTTTTTAACCTTCATAGGATGTTGTCTTCCAGAGTTGAATTCTTTTCTGAATCTAGAACTCTGGTCAACTTTTTCCTTAGGTTTAACGTAACCCAGACCATAGTGCATTCATCTGATTTACATTCCTTTCAACCGAAACAGTAGGTACCTCTGGTTCCTGTACCACACTGGATTTCACAAATTGAATATATTTCCCTTTGCACATATCCAGTGTTGGCTTTGTATTCGTTTCAGAAGTGCCTTCATTATTACAAAAACCGAGACCACTCCTATGTCCTGACTGTTTTTGTAATTCTTGTATCTTTTCCAATGAAACAGAAGACTTGTTCCAAGCATTTACCAGTAGCGACAACTTCTGGTTTTCAGAAAGCACCTTCTGGTAATCTGCTTTGGCTCTTTCATTCTCAGTTATTAATTTACTCATCTTAACTTGTAAATCATTACAGCTGTCTACTTGCAAGCAAGTTAACTTACTGTTCTGATTCTTTAAGTTCTGATTTTCGATCTTAACTTTTTCAAATGATTGAGAAAGTCTGGAATACTCTTTCACCATGTCATGTAGTGCATCAATCAAATCGGTTCGTGTAAATTCATTAGAGTCAAAATCAAATACCTCTTCAAATGTCGAGGTTGAGTCATTGTCTGCCATGAGACATTTGACTTCTTCTGCATCACTATCACTGGAATGACTTTCTGAGTCAGATGACTCAGAACTAGAGTCCGCCCATTTGGATTTTCTTTCTTCGGCAATCATTGCTTTTCGATCTCTTCTGGTCTTTTTGTCATTTCTCTTGTGATCCTTTCTCTTTTGGTCATCCTTCTTTGGCTTAGGACAATCAGCAATGAAGTGACCTATCTTTCCACAGTTAAAGCATCCCATATCACCAGATGGTGAATCTTTCTTGAAGTTGCGATTGGGACCCTGATAAGTTCGATGGTTCTTCTTCATAAACCTGGAGAATTTCTTTAGAAATAAGGACATAGCATCACTACTGATTTGTTCAGCAGTCTTCTCCAAAGTATTGTCAATGATCATAGGTAGGTAATGCCTGAGGTACAACTGCAGCAGCAGTAGAAAAGGTAGTGGCAGTAGCAGTAAAAGCAGTAGCAGTAGCAGCAAGAGCCTTGGTGGGTAGGTTTGAAGGCTCTTCTCCACTTCTTACTTCCAATTCAAACTCATAGGCTTTCAGATCTGCAAATAGGTCATGCAGTTCCAACTTGTTCAAGTCTTTGGATACTCTCATAGCCATTGTTTTAACATCCCACTCTCTGGGTAAGGCTCTCATCACCTTGAGGGCTATTTCTCTGTTGCTATGCTCTTTACCAAGAGCTGCTAGCTCATTTACCAGGCTGCTGAATCTTTCATCAAACTCGTTTAGAGTTTCACCAGCTCTCATTTTCAGATTTTCGAACTTCTGCATTGCTACAGATAGTTTGTTTTCCTTCGTTTGCTCATTTCCTTCACATATCTGGATGAGCTTCTCCCAAATATCTTTTGCAGTAGAACACATTTTGATCTTGCTAAAAGTGTTCTTGTCGAGAGTTTTATACAATATATCCTTCGACACATTATCAAGGTTGGCCTTCTTCTTATCTTCACTGGTCCATTCACTTCTTGATTTTTCAACCATCTGTGGTGCACCCTCAGTAACAGCGACAGCTGTATTAGGCTTTAAAATTTTCAGTGGACCATCTGTGATGACATACCACATGTCATCGTCTTGTGCTGCAAGATGAGCTTGCATTCTGATCTTCCAGTCATCGAAATCTTCCTTAGAGAACATAGGGATCTTGTTGAAGTGTGCCATTTGTTGTAGTTTTTCACGAACAAGAATAACCTGCTCTGATACCAATTGTTGAGGATCGAAGTTGAGTTTAGAGGGGTGGGTAAATAAACTCTACTCATTTTTCTTTCTTTTCTTGATGAGGTACTAAAATCCTGTTAGGGATAGTAGTTTATCTTGTACGTAAACTTTCACCTGATTACAATAAAACGTGCGGAAACAATCTGATGAAATAGTTGAAAGACAATAAACAGTAGGCAGCAGTTGTTTATGAAAGTTCGAAGATAAACTCTTCTACGTCTCCCCATCTTCTGTTTCCATAAGGTATAACTAAAAAACTTTGGATATTACAGTACAACTCTTGTACACACCCACTTCAGAAGGACTTACACTTCGGCCTACTGAAACTCTTAGTTTCTCAACTCACAAAAATACGAAACACAAAGTTCTGAAAAGACTCTTTTCAGATTACAAACTCTTCTCGATAAAGTATAGATGATGTAAAGATTGTGAAGAGTATAAGAATCAGTAGCACAAGATGATCTTCGAAAGATCAGATATTTGCTATGAAGCGTGTGCTACTTTTCTTTGTGTTGAACTTTAAGTACTCAAGGAATTTCGAGATAAGTCTGATAAGATGAAAATAGTTTTGTTCCTTGAAAGATAATATTATGCGAAGCGAGAGTTGTCGTATAAGGATTTGATCCAAGTATATATAAACGACTGAGTTCAACGTTCACAATCAGAGGATGTCTTCAGATAACTGATACAATCAGCTTTATTACCAAAAGAAGTTCATGCAGAAAAGCTATAAAACAATCAGTCTTGTTTCATACTTAATTGGGTAAAATGCATTAAATGACTCCGTATAGTATTTAATGCTGCAATTAATACTAGTACTAGGAACTCTTTAACGGTAACATTAAAGGTAGCAACGTTAGAAAACGTCCTCTACTGATTTTGTATTACTATCCTTTCTACTGGTTTAGTTTTATCAGACCAGTAGCTTCTGATAAATTAGTCTATTGTTCTGGTCTGCTGGTTTTAGTTTATCATCACCACAATAAAATTCATGTCTAACAATCTTCTTTTCGGTAGATCATCATATAAGAACTCCAAAGTTAAGCGTGCTTGACTTGGAGCAATTTAGGATGGGTGACCCCTGGGAAGTTTCCTATGGTGCGTGTGAGTGAGGACATAAGCACGCTGGAAAGACTCGTCTTGGTACAGTGTAGACAGTCGTCGAATCTGGGACGTTACAGGATATGTAATCCTACCCAAACTTGACTCATTTTCATTCCTAGTCTCGCTTGGTTTATTTTAATATTTTCGAATTTTTGTAATGCTCTAATTTATTTATTCTCTTTCGTTTGCTAATTTTCTTCAAATAATTGTGCAAGTTTGACCATATTTAGTTAAATGTTAGGATTTTTTTTATGACGTGAGAATCCACAACTGCTGTTATTTGATGTGCACTTGGTAAATCTCGGGCTAACATAAATTATAAAAGTTTAAAATATATATCTTGAAATATCCGCCAACCATTGGTTGTTTCCTCCTTGTATTGTTGATTAATTTGATACTGAGGTGTGCACTCAACGTAACCCTCGGCAACATCGTCAAATTTGACACTTTGTTGATTAATTTGTCACTATATATTAAAAAAAAATACAAGTTTTGTGAAGATTCAATTACACAACATGACGCATTATTAATGTAACTCGGTGTGTCGCATCAATTCACTTGGCCGAGAGAGTAAGGAACGATTATTCATCAGAATTTCCGCCTCCCAACCAAGATCCGAGTACTATACTCATTGAGTTTAACATATACATATAATCTCTTCTTCTTGAACATAAATAAAATTAATTAAGCATCGATCATGAATGCCGAAGAGACAACACAAGAAAAGAAGGCGATCCCATTTAGTCCAAGCAATGCTTCCACTTCCAACCCAAGGAGGAGGAGGACCACCACCGGCTTTTGCAGAAGATTGAGTGACTGTATCATCATGGGGCCAGCTGCTACAAACCACATTCCCCGTGGGACAACCAAGCTCTACCACCTCCCACAAGTATGTATCCAATTGTACGTTAATATGGCATGTAACTTAATTTGTTTCTTCTTACGGGCCGGGAAATTGATACATAGCTTATGAACTCAATTAACATTTTAAGTTGGAAGATATAAACAAGGAGCTGGCAAAGGAGAAAGAGCTAAAGAGCATGTACAAGATGAGGCTAGAAAGAACACAAAGCTTCCTAAAATACTGTCTTCAAGTGGCACAAGACAATGGTTTCTTGAATCTCATACTCAACAAACACAAAGATCAGGAATATTTCTCGCTTTCCCCCTCTCATTCTTCAGGACAAGCTCCCCATCCCCATCTTGCTGCCCTTGTAAATCAAGCAAAGATTAACGGATGGTACATCCATCCTCTAGAGGTTCATTTTTTACTCTAGCTACTACTAATTTTTTTGCAATTCTAACAGAGATTGAGTTCATGAGTATGCAAATGTGATCGAAGCAGATTGAAATGCACCACTTATCAGCTCAAGGCACCACTGCTGACATTTATAAAGGAAGATGGAGGGGAATTGACGTTGCGGTAAAGTGCATGTACCCTGATTTCTTCCAATCAAACGACAGCGGAGTCAGCTTCTTCGCACAAGAGGTGGAAACACTGTCCATCCAACGCCACCCTTTCGTGCTGCAACTCATGGGGGCGTGCCTTGATCCTCCAGATAAATGTTGGATCGTGACCGAATTCCTGAAAATGAATCTAAAAGATTGGCTCCATGGTTCGGGGAAAAGGCATAAGGAAAGAACGATCCCTCTTCCACCATTGAAGGATAGACTTGCAAAAGCATTGGAGGTTGCTCAAGCAATGCAGTATCTCCACGAAAGCAAGCCAAAGATTGTTCATCGTGATTTGAAGCCGAGTAACATTTTCCTGGATGATGCGTTACACGTGAGAGTAGCTGATTTTGGGCATGCCCGCTTCTTGAGTGATGGAGAAAAGGCACTGACCGGGGAAACAGGTACCTGAAAATAAAGTTTTGATCCCCTAGCTGAATTAATTTCATGAGGCTAATCATGACTTAATTGTTTCAGGTACATTTATTTATATGGCACCTGAGGTTATTAGTTGCCGTGCTTATGACGAAAAATGTGATGTCTATAGTTTTGGTGTAATATTGAATGAACTAGTGACTGGTGAATATCCATACATCGATACAGATTATGGTCCTTCAAAGATAGCTTTGGAAGTTGCAGAAAATGGATTAAGGCCATCAATTGCCAAGGCTGAAACATACTTGGAGGAGATGATGATTGAACTCATACAACAATTATGGAATCAAGAAGCTGCTGCCCGACCTTCTTTCAATGAGATTACATGCAATTTGAGAAATATATTGGGCGATAATAAGTTAGAGCAGACTTTCTGTTAAACATTTTGATTCTGATTTTCAGGAAAACCCAAAAGTACTTCTGGTATTAAACTCAGACTGTGTTTTTAATTCCTAGTTATATTTTCAGTATTGATTAATTTTATCCACTATTCCAAAATTATAACATACAAAATATGGAGTACAAATAATTAAAAAAATCCGGACATTATAAGAAATTGTTTCTGGTGAATGAAATCGTAATTTTTGCGATTGATTTTTAATTACATTCAATGGGGTCTGAATTCTAGGAATTGGTAGATGAGATCCTACCTATGTGGGCACTACACTCACTTCATTTCAACGGGTAAGGTCTTGCCACACATACAATTTTTTTAAAAAAAGTGGGTCCTACATATGCATGGGCAAATCTTGGTCATCCATTCTATCATGGGAGCAATGCCCACATAGGTAGGATGAAATAAACCGAATTCTAGTCCGCATGTGCTTGTGGAGATAACTGTAAGATGATTTTATTAAAGTTTCTAAAATAATTAATTGTGATAAACATATTTCAATAAGATAAATATGTGAGACGTCTCATACTTAAAAATATATAAATAAAAAATATTACTTGGATTAAGATTGATAAATATCTTGATATTTGATTTATCTTATTTAAGATAAATATAATCTAGATAAGTCATAATCAATTCAAAATATCTCGATAATTGTTAGATAATATTTATAAAAAGTGTCATACATGATCCGTAAATATATGCAGTTATTCAGAAATTGCATTCTATACAATTGCATAAAGGTTTAGAAGATTCTTGTTTTTGGTGTTCGTGAGATCTTGCTAGTTGTAGTATCAAATTCAATACCAATGACTAGACGTTAGAATTCGTTCATTTTTAAGTTTATGTATATCGATCTTTAAGTGTTATGTTTGTGGCTATGTAGCTCGAATTTAGTTCAGTCATATGTTAAATTTTTAATAGCTGGTATCAGACAGGTTTTGCATGTGCCTTGGTATTTTTGAAATTTTTGAACTCTGGAAATTTATGAAAATTATATTGATTTGTTTAATATCGCAAATTTTTATATAATTTTTTTAAAAAAAATATCCTATTTTTGGGCTTTCAATTTGGTTATTTTCTGAATTTGGGATTTTTTTTTTTTATTTAGGGTCATATTTGGTTTTATTTACTGAAACTGATAATTTCGAAAATTAATTATTTTGACCCAATATAAAAATTTTCAACATTAATTTTGATAGCCAAAATTGTTAATGGAAATTATAAAATTCTAAAACTTTATTTTTGAAATATTGACTTCCAAATTATGATACTGACATTGGAAAATTATTTGCATGAGTTATTTTATGCCAAATTGTGTGTACTTATTATTTGGGTATTATAGAAAATTTTGATATTATGATTCGTCATAATCATACATGCAATTAAATTTAAAGAATTGTCATCTTAAGATTCACATCTTATCTTGTTCATATTTAATTATTTATTTTGTTTAACATTATTTTATATGAAGAAATTAAGCTAAAATTATGAATAATAAAATTACAAAATAAATACAAATTTTGGTAAAGATTCATAATATAGATAATTATGTAATAATTGTTAGGGCATCTTTAGTTGTGGTGATGTACTGCTTAAGAAAACCACAACTAAGATAACCAGAACTTTAGTTGTGGTACTGTTTAAGAAAAACCAAAATGGTAAGATTTTACAGATTTTATGGTTAAAGAAAACT
The DNA here is from genome assembly GCF_022965805.1 of Primulina eburnea. Taxonomy (NCBI): domain Eukaryota; kingdom Viridiplantae; phylum Streptophyta; class Magnoliopsida; order Lamiales; family Gesneriaceae; genus Primulina; species Primulina eburnea. The sequence goes on along the minus strand of NC_133115.1, from coordinate 118,757 downwards.
AGAACACTAATCAAGGAGAACTTCAGTGGGTAGTAAAAATCAGAGATCAGCAAATATAGATTACATCATTTCATAATGAGATGCAACATAATTCGTTCTAGTATCTTATGGTAAAATGTAATACTAACATCAAATCATATAATCATTAATAAGATACTGATGATTTCCCTTTTGTCGGTACTATTCATTAGAAGATGTCTCTATTTAATGTGACTATTCTGCACAAAATACACATTATTTAATGCCATTAAATGAACCGTATAAAATCATTTATTATTCTCTTTAACAAAACCTATTATTGGATTCATGTACTATTAATGGGTAAAAGAGTCATTCTTATTTGAACGTTAAAGATCAACTATATAAAGCTTTTAAGGATTCACAAAACAACTCTCTCCAACTCTTGGAATCTGAATTTACTATGAACAATATTTCAAATAGACTCAAGCTTTTAAAGTCTCAAAAAAACCAACACACGCTTAAAGACTTATCATATTCAGATGATAATTTGTGTTATTCTTATCCACTTTCCTTCTTTGTTCCAATTACTATAAAGTGTGAAGCATTTGTAATATGTGGAATAAGTTTTTCCCATAAATAAATTTCTTAAATTGTTATGTTATAATACTAGGAGTTTCAGTAGGCAAAGATATGACCGGTGAAGTGGGTTTGTACAAATGTATTTTAATCTAAGTCTTCTAGTGATACATTCTCGAAACAGAAGAAGGGGAGACGTAGAAGGGTTTTGTCCTTCGAACTTCTAGAAAAAATTCTTGTATTTCATTACCTTCTATTTCTTTTAGTTACAATAAAGTGTTGTGGACCGATTTTGCACTTATCAAAGTTGTATGCTGCACATTTAAGACCAGTCTATGATTTATTAAAATATTTCAGAAACACACTTTTTCAGAAGCAGAAGAATTTGAAGCTTGAAGCGTTTATTCAAACCACTTTTTAAACACTTCAGGTATCCTAACAAGTGGTATCATAGCATATTTATCTTGTTCTGAACATCTATTGAAAATATCTATGGTATCCTTCAAAAGGCGCTCCACAAATGTTGGAAAAACATTTGCGAGTGGACCACTAAAGATAAGAAGAAAGAAAGCATGGATAATGTAGCCAATGATATTCTATATAAAATCCTTGACAAGAACACTTTCAGCAAAATCAAGATATGTTCTTCTACAAAAGAAATCTGGGAAAAATTTATCTAGAGATGTGAAGAAAATAACTAGACACAGGAAAATAAAAATTTTGTAGCAATGCAGGAGTTTGATAATGTTAAAATGAAGATTGTAGAATCTTTACATAATTTTGATGAAAAATTCAGTTGCATTATTAACAAGTTAGCAGCTCTTGGCAATGATTATGTCAACAGAGAAATTACTCTCAAGGTTATGAGAACATTGCCTAGAGAATGAGATGATAGAATCAGGAAAATGAGAGAATCAAATGATTTGAGCAAATTTGAACTCCATGATCTGTTTGCAAATTTTATGACCTATGAGTTTGAACTAGAAGTAAGAAATGGTAAATTTGATGATAGAACTCCATTTCTTATGTTCCAAATGTCTCAACTACTGTTGCTATTTAAACAACTAACTATGATGTTGTTGTTCATCAAGTCAACCAACTAAATCTATTACTATTGTTGCCGCTGTTCCAAAGTCTCAACTACTGTTGCTATTGAAACAATGTCTGAAATGACTGATGAATAAATCAACAATGATGTCATATCATTATTTGTTAGAAATTCTCAAGTTTTATGAAGAAGAGTCATAGAACCTATCAAGATCTCAACTAGAACTTCAAAAAGGAGTCACCATCTTGTGATAAGGCTTGTTTACGCTGTGAGAAGATTGACAATTTTATGGCAAATTTTCTTAAGTTCAAGAAAGATGATTACAATGAGAAATGATATAAACTCAATGACAACATGTCCATAAAATATTGCAAAGCAATGATTGATGAGGAAAACAAAATCAAGTGGGCGGATTCTAGTTCTGGATCTTCTGACTCAGAAATCCAATCGAGTGACTATGGTACTGAAGAAGTTCAATGTATCATGACAGATACTGATTCAATCTCAATTACTGATGAGGTATTTGATTTCAACTCTGAATATTTTACACGTGATGATCTAGTTCAAGGACTGCATGATATCGTTAAGGTACTCGAAGCTATATCAATCATTCGAGTAAGTCAAAGATGAAATCCAAATCTTAACTGATCAAGCCAATAAGTTCACTTGTTCACAAGAGGATAGTTGTAATGATCTTAAATCCGAGGTGATTAAGTTAAAGACTGAAAATGAACGAGTGAATGCTCATTACCATGCACTACATTGAAAATCAGAAGCTATCCCTACTGGTAAATGCATGAAATAAGTCATCTCTTTCATTAGAAAAGATGCAAGAGCTACAAAAATAATCTGGAGACAAAACTGGTCTTGGATTCAGTAGTCATGAAAGTACTTTTGAAACTAGTACTCAGCCAAAAATGAATATGTGCAAAGGGAAATTATATTCACTTTGTTAAATCCAATACAATATATGAACACAATGAACCTAATGTTCAAGTTGAAAAAACCTAAAATAGAAAAAATAGTGAAATGTATTGAACATCTCACGGGGTCGTTTAATTTTGGAGGAAATTCATTTTGAATAATTTCAAAACACTCCTCAGTCAAACTTATTGGCTCATGTCGGTCCAATTTCCTCTTATTAGATAAAATTTACTTAAAACATTTATCGTAACTAGGAATTTAAATTAAAGCATAAGAAAATGGAATATTAATATGTAGTATCTTAAAAATTTCAAGAAACTTAGCAAAACTAGAATCTACCTTGATTTTTTCAATGCTGCAAAGGAAAGATACTACTTGCTTGGGTGGTGTGTTATGTGTAGTGATAGTAGACTTACCTTTGTCACTGTTCTCGTCCTCGAGCTCATGCTTCTCCTCTTTGTTTTCCGCTACAAATCAATCTCTTTTCTATACTTGAGTGATATAGTGATAGGGGTTGATTTTACGTGTCATTTTGCATTGTTTTGAGTCCGTTGTTGCATGTTTTTATCTCAATATGTTCATATTTTGTTCATTTATTTCATATTTTGTGTATATGGGTTGCTCCTCACTTGAGCTGGTTGTTTTATAGGAAAAAATGAGAAAAAGACGAACTCAAAATGGAGTAACAAAAATAGGGTAGCAGAGGTTGTGCTAGGGCTGTAAAAAATGAAGGCCTCAACACAGTCTGAAGAAAAATTCTTCTGAGGGAAGAATAGTTGCACTAGGGCGGTTAAAAATGACCTCCCCAGTGCAACACGTAAGGAAAAATGTTGTTGGACAGAGCGGGGCGTTACGAGATAGGGAAAAAATATTTGCTTGGATTTTTAAACAATGAAGGATGATTTTTGAAGATTCTAACGTGCATCTATGAAGAAAAAAAGACATGGCAGACGAGATTATCAACATCGTACACACAAAGAGAACCAGAAAAAGAGAGCCAGCCACATGCAAGGAACAAGAGTCACACAAGAGTGATGCGAAGAACAAGAACTAAACACATCATTTTTACTCTTTTTCTCCTTTCTTTTAGTTAGGATTTAGGTTATCTTACCGAAAATTTCTATGTTTTGTTTCTTTTTTGAAGAATGAATTTTGTTTTTAATAATACTTGATTATATAGTTCTTTTCATCACATCTTTGGAGCATGATCAACTTTGAGTTGGTTTTATGTATTGTAGTTAAAACCGATAAGAGATTTTATAACATGATAGGGTGACATGCATAATCCAGTGATCCACAACTAGCATACGCATATGAGGTTGGACACGTGTTAATAGTCATAGAATGAAATTAAAAAAACTAGAGGATTTCACAATTTGTTAATGCGATTGCATTGTTAAATTACACAAGAACACTTGATTATTGTATTTTGTTTATTAGTCTGATATATCTAGACAAAATATAGTCATAGATTATGGAATTATGTCAAAAGTAAGGCTTATGAATTGAAATTCAATCGTTAAAGAAGATCAAGTGTAAGTGAATCAAAATTCTAACAATTGTTTGTTTAGTATTTAATTTATATTATTGTGTGTTAAATTATTTTACTTCAATTTCAATTTGGTTTATTAATTAACTCAAATATAGTTTTAATTAACTAAGGAAATAATATGATTGAGGTAAATTTATCATATACCAATATAGGTGGGAATGATAATTGTACTTGTTAAACTATATTAAAATTTGACTCGTACACTTGTGTTAATATTGAGCAGTTTAGAGAGATTTAATTGTTGTGAATTATTGTGCTAGAAAAAGCACGATCATACAGCTTTCACTTGCTACTTTGTTTTCTTTTCAGTGTCACCTGGCAAAGTTCCTTGAGTTTTCCAAGCGATCATAATAGCACGCTATCTCAACCGAGCCTCTAAATTTCTAATCGGAGCATCTTGATTTTGAAATCTACCTTCTATAAACGATATGAATTTAGTCATCAGCTCCTCCTAAATTTGCTTTTTGTTCTACTATGAAAATCAAGGTGGTGGTCTCACAACATTCTATTGATTCTGATTTTGGTTCGACCATGAGAAGTTTGGGTGATTCTTCCATCCCAGAATATAGGAATTTGAGTAGAGATTGTTTTGTGGCCTATTTCCAACATAATTTTGATTCTCATATTTCTGAAAAAGACTGTCAACTTGACACTCATTACTATTATGACTTCTCCCACATAGATCACAAGTGATAGTCCTAATCTGCATTTTTGTGACGCTCATAATGTCTACTTTCTTATTTAATGCTTCCAACTGGGCAACAATAACAGTGATGAACTCCAGTTAGTTTCTTTGGCACATTCCTATTTTATTGACACAAGTAATAATATGCGATATTTTATCTTCCAACAAATATATGCCTCTTCCGGTGTATCATACAGCTGCATCAATAGTTAAACGGCTAGTATAAGATAAACCATTATAGAATGTTTGTACTTGAATCTAGATACGTAAGGCATGGTATGAGCATCTCCTCAATAAATCCTTGAAACATACTAAGCTAACAAGGAAAAATTCAATGAGAGAAAATTATCAAGATTTTGGTTTACTGTTGCAATTCCCTACAATTCTCATAGTCTTTTTTTAAATTGAATTTTCATCTATTCATGAGGTGACGAGTTTCTCTAATTTATTTAAATATCCAATTTTGAACAATATCAAATCTAATATTGAATTGCAACAGGTAACTTATTGCATTCAAGATTCATAAAAACCTCTAGCTTTCGCTTAAATAATTTATAGATATCACACATATATTTGATTTTATCTTTCGATCTTAGACCTCTCATGTTTTATCTATGTGATAATTGATAAACAAGTAAGAATGCGTCAAATCCCCACCATAACGCAAATTATATTCTATAATCATAATATTAATACTCTAAAGAAAAATGCCGATTTTAGTTTTGTATTTATTAGATTTTGATATTTTTAGTTTTGTATGTTTTAATAAATCAATTATAGTATTGCAATTATATTTTGTTGATCAGTTTTAGTCATATTTCTCAAAATTATATAATTAAATGACTAATATCATTATTAAATTTTAATAGTTACATTATTAGATATACATGTACATCACAAGAATATTTTTTCCATGTAATTATAAATTTTTAATAATGATATTAGTAATTTAATTACATGATTTTTAGAAGAAAGACTAAAATGGATCGTCAGGACATATTTACATGATCATAATTGATTCAACAAAAGATATACAACTAAAAATATCACAACTTAATACATACATGACTAAAATTGGCATCTTGCCTACTCTAAACTCCATAGGATCCAAACTTCAAACTCTCTTCAACACCACCCTTAATGATTCTTTGTTTTTTGAAAAATAAAACCTAAACCCTAGACCTTAAAAAGATTTTGATTTTTTGATAGATGATTTCCGCATGTCATCGATTTCCACATTTGAAAAAACAAAATTATGTTCATAGATCAATAGATATAAAGTATCATTTAGTACGATGGATAACATTAAATGATCATGTATATTTGTTTCATCCGATGACTTAAATTTTAAAAATGATTAGTCATAATTAATTATATTATTCTCATATATTGATTTATTATCTATATTATTATACATCATTTATCATAAATCCGATGTACCATACTACGCCAAAATAGGTGAAAAAAATTATATTAAAATTTTAAACTGGTATAATTTAAAATAAGATATAATATTATAATACTTTTTCCTGAAATACTGAGAACATTTATTACATGAGTTTTCATGGTCGGACATGAAGTCCCTTCTTTTATTTACAAGTTTCTTAAAATACTAGCAAGTAATTAGTCGAAAGTACTTGCCACAACTAACAAAAATCATTGATCTTCTCCACATGATTTAACCACCATCTTCATCAAATCGATAGTTTTCATATACTTGGAGCAGTAATTCCTTACATGGCACAACGGCCCCAAGCTTGATGCATGCCAGAAAAGAGCCTGAGAGCTTCCTGTGTAAGCTGTATGCCTCCTCTGGTGGAGGTGTCAGTCTGTGTCTTAGCATCGCGGCCCCGAGATTTGAAAGGCTTCGAGTAATATTGGTTGATCCAAAATCATATCCTCCACACTTGGAGAATGGCAATCCCACAACAAAACCAGCTTGAACATGAGCCTCTAACATGATTTCAGATTCGTGTCCGGTAAGAAAACCAAGTCTCCTCGACATCTCTATCACTCTGTCTCTATCGCTATTTGCACAAGCAAGAACCTGATTCAAAATTTTTGGGTGATTTCTCAGTTAACGAGGTATTAATGGATCTAGTAGCATATAAAAGCTTAAATCTACTATTAACATGACATGAACTATGAGGTTAAGAAGTTTACTACACATGAAGAAGAAGTATCAATATATGCTAAATTTAAAAAGCAAAGGAAAGATTTCAGTTGTGACAGCGAAGTATGCCTTATCCAGAAAGGATTAAGGTCCAACAGTACTTAATTGCCTCAAATCAATACCAAAAAAATATAGGATAACTATCAGCTAAAAGAGTCATATTTCACTATGAGAAAACTTATACAAGTTCATGCCTACCAAGAGATGAGACAAACTGTGTAAGAGGATGATTCATAAATCTAGAAGCATATGAAAATACGCATCTTACCATTCTTAAATAATTGTCAACAAAATGTTTTGGATAGTCCCTAGCTGCTCCGAAGTCTATAAGATTGATTGATTTATCCACCTCATTATATAGGAAGTTACTCCAATTAGGATCAGTCTGCTTGAAATCAAACATCGTTACAAGTATTGCAAGGGAAAAAAAGTTCAGAGAAAACAAGTCCCATGAATATAATAATAAGTTCTCCAATGGTATCACAACTCTTCAGAAACTAGGATGAAGGATCAATCAAATATACTATTTGACGTGAGACATATTAAACCACATGTCAACTCAATCGGTTCTACAGAAAAGACCAGGAAATTAAGATATAGAAACAAGAAGATAGGAACAGTACTTGCATGAAACGGAATATAAATAACTCCATGAGAGTAAGCTCAAGTAACTTTCTTCCAACATAATTGCGGGTATTTTGGTCTAGTAATGCCACCTTATCAATCGGTATTCCTACAAACAACAAAAAATAATAGCAACAGCGAAATTATATAGAGCTTGAACAAAATTTAAAAAATGCATCAACCAAGACCAAGAACAGAAACAGGTCCACTAAAACATATAGGTAGACGAGGGATCAAAATTTATATAAAAAATATCCAAAGACAGAGAATGCACCCACCAGGAACAAGTTCTGTGGTTAAAATTCTTCTACTAGACAAATCATCCAATACCAATGGGACATACAACCCACTTGTATTTTGCAGCAGATCACGGAATCTTTTCTGGTTCCTGGACTCCAATTCATAATCACATTCACGAGAAAGTTCTTCCTTTGCAACCTGCATAGGGATTAAAAGGGAATATCATACTGGGTCAGTATCATACAGGCACTAAATTTTTCATTTATTCGGGCCTAAAGTAAACATTTGAAATATATTCATGGTAATTCATTTCCACTATAAAACATCCTGTGAAAGGGCACGATTCTTGTAGGTGCATGAGACATCAAAAAATCTCATCTAACAGAAAACCGCAAGAATACAACTTTATGAGGTAATTCTGTGCTTTATTCTAAGGCTCCAATTAAAAATACAAGGAATTAGTAATAGGGCAAATACTTTCACTTCTCTAGGTACTCATGATCGAAGCCATTACAATAATACACGACATTCGGTAAATCATAAATTAAATATTGAATTGAATTACGACTCAATCTTTACCTTCATTGCATTGTCAAGAAAGAGTTTTTCTGGTATTAAATTTGTATAAGTTAATAGTAACTTCACATTATCAATGTCACTTTCAATGCTGTCTGCAACTCCAGGATACTGAATTTTCATTGCAACCTCCAAACCATCCTTTGAGACAGCTCGATGCACCTATAAAGTTCATTTTACTAAGAATCAGGAGTTCCTGCACATAGAAACTGCTAACGAGGACTCCATGAAAGTCACTGCAAAATTCTTTAATGACGAAATGAACAAACATGACTTTAACAAGGTAAACGAAAGTAATTATATATATTACATCACATATATACCATGAAGAAAAGTGATTACTCTTGTCATGCATTTAGTCATGCAGTTTCCAAAATGGAGGATGATTGCATTCTTGATACTTAAACAATGGAGATATGGTGTGATTGAAGCTACAAGCTATAGCCAAATAAAAACCTCCAGATCAGTTATGGAATTTTCGTTTTTAAAAAAATCTTGTTTTCTGCAGAAAAAAGATGTGGTACATCTGTCCAAATACTTACCGAAAAGGAGAATTTTAAGAAAAGATTTAATACTGCTATTGTGGTAGATAAGTAAAACTTCTTAAATGTGACTTTGGGAGAAAGTACTTCTTAAATGTGACTTTGGGACATCTTCAAAAGATTTAGTCCTACCAGACAAAAGCAATGTTGCCAACAGTTGTCAAAAGCAAGAAACGGTAAAATGAGTTTTCTGTTAATAGGTTCTGAAGCAGCTTTTAATTGGGTGGAATTCGAACTCTTATCAATGATGCAGGAAAAGAGATTGAGACCTAATTAAGTAACTAAGTCAGATTTGTATTGCAGCAGTGAATATTTATTTCTTGAAGTTTTATATATTAAGTGGAGTTTAAGTGCATTACCTGTCCTATGCTTGCCGCAGCCATCGGTTCATAGTCAAAACTCGTCAACTTAGATGCCCAGTTGGGACCCAATTCAGCATCCAAAACTTGATTGAGCTGATTCCTAGGCATCATGTCTGCCCCCTGACGGACAATGGTCAAAGCTGCCAAGATCTGCAAAAGCAGAGGAGCTATCATGGTGAAATTGAACCTAAAGAAGCTCATACTTTGCAAGGGATCGAGGACTTTGATAACAGTATGGAAACATTATATTAAAATAGATAATTCAGAAATGATTTTGATTAAAATTTTCAAAGATATAAAAATCCGATACAACAAATAAATCCATCATCTTCAACTATATGAGCCTATTCAGTGATTATTTGTTTATCTAACTTAATTTGGAAACATAACTCACAGCACCCTTCAACAAACCATTGCTTGAGACCAATCTTCACAAACAAACAATAATTGAGTTATATAATCATCATTCAGATTACAACATTTAATTTAATGTTTTTAGAACAAATTCCGAGGAAATAATGGAATCCATTCTTGAACTGATGCATGAGTAGTCTCACCTCATTTAATATTACATGCTTCATCAATCTAATTCGTGAAGCATTGTGACCTTTAACTTAAAAAAAATTCAACATAAATCGTGGCAAAATTTGATGACACAGTGATAAATACTTAGGAAATCAATGACAAAAGATAGCTTTCTATTACCGTATTACATAATATTTTTGATAAAATAAAAGGTACAAGTGTGATGGAGGATAGGGCCAATGCCTAAAACAAAATAAAATCTATCGTTACAACTTTTTTTTCCATAGAGCGCTCAATATTTTAATTCGGTGATGAATTAGAACCTCGTTTCATGAGAAAATTGACCGAATTGGCGATTGTTATCACAGTAATTTCACAACTGCAAACCAAAATGTCAACCCTAATAGAGAATGTACTTTCTATTTGAAAATAACAGAAAGATATGTTTCAGAGGATGTATCATAAGCATATTAAATGCATCAATATGTAAGTTAACGATATCTGTTCACTTACTGGAGCAGGTACAAGAGATTCATCCTGGATACTCAACATTTGCCCTAATTTCAGTGCTGCTCCACGCATTCTGCATAATGCAAGAGCTAAACGTTCTGCATTTTTTTCAGACAGGAATGGAGAAAGAGAATGTTGGGCATTTTGCGAGTCAGTTGTACCAAAGGCGATTCTTTTGGCAGACTCCTGAAATGTTCCCCATGCAAGACCAACTCCAAGGCCTGCAAACCTTTAAAAGAGCTTTAAACATTAGAATCAACTCATGATCGTGTCACTTCTATATATGTCATTCAACAGCTAACATTTCTGTTCCGTAAGTTAACAGATTTTCAAAGCAGAACTACGGATTTACAAGTAACTCTGCACCTACAATTTTTAAAAGCGCTTCACATAAAAAAAAGGTCTACATAAGACTGATGATAAAGGTTTTAGAACAACCAAACCACCAACAAGCTGATACTGGTTATGGACCATGAGATTTAACCTGAGAAGCAAGGACGGATGCAGGTAAGGGCTATCCCGGGCTGTAGCCCAGCCCTCTTTTTTTTTTTAATACTTAATTAAAATTTCAGCCCACCCATAAGGTCATAGTCCAGCCCACCAATTTCCTTAGCTCCACAATTACTGCTTAGGGCATAAGAACGCGCAATGACATGAAACTTGTAGAAAAGACTGTCAATCGTTGCCTATAGATGGGAGTATGTGGTGGTCATGAAAAGGATGATGCGAGACAAAAAGGTGAAAAAGAGGCCAGGAGTTAACTTTGCCCTAAAATATAATGTTTAGATAAGTTTTTAATCTTTCATTATTGGAAAAAAACGTAAAATATTTGTTTGAAAAATTTTTTATAAAAAAATTTATAAGGTGATTTTTATAGATTTTCTGTCCTTTAATTGATCGACATTGCTTGAATATTTATTTATGAGCCATTGATTCTTGAATTTTGATTGTTTGTTGTTGAGTAATTGATTGACTAGATTGATTCATCTTGTTTTGACATTACATGTGTCTACCGCCAGTATTGTGCGAGCTTTTTCACCAATGAAGCATGTGAAGACGACACTTCGCAATAAAATGGAGGATGACTTTCTTGTCGATTGTTTGACACTCTGTGTTGAACGAGATTTAGCTAAACATATAAATGTAAATTCTATTATAGATGAATTTTATGTATTAAAATCTCGTATGGCACAACTTCGTTGAACAATATAATGTTTTATTTTTTAATAATATATAACTTATTATATTGAGTTCAAACCCTCAATCTCATATTTCTTGGTCTGTCCCTACTGAGAAGGTATAATTGGAAAGTCTCTCTTGAACAGAGAGACCTTCTCCGATAAAAATTACAATAGTCTGTAACCAGTAGAAAATAGGGTACATGGGAAGGAACACTTACCCGAGCGCTCTGGAAAAAGGGGTAGACGGAACTCTCCTCTCCCTGGGCTTCCTCTGAACTTTGCTAGGATTATCATCAGTCAAGGGCCCATCCATGATCAAAGAGTGGGTGGCATCCGACGTCAAAGGCGACTCGCTGTCTTCCGGTGATTGAACAAAGCTTTCTTCATTCGAATGGGCATCAGAATGAGTGATATTAGCAACCTGGAAATGGCGTATGGAGGGATGGATCCGATGAATATTGCTTTTTGTAAGCCCGGTAATGTCCGAGGCCTTGAGAATTAGGGCTTGTAATCGAATACTGGTTTTCAAGTGACGGACGCCTTCCTCCGCCACCAGCTTTAAACCATCCACCACGATCGCTATCTCCTTCCAAGATATCATCCTACTAGCCTTTCCGCTTTCGTCCTATCCCTATATTCACAAATCGATCTTCTCAAATTTGTATTGATGGAATACGCCAAAACACATCGCAAGAGGCAATACACGAGAACAGAGAGCCAACCGGAATACAACTGAGGGCGCACAGAACCCGCTCCCGTCTATCCGCGAGCTGAATTTATTAGGCTAGATTTTCTTGTAATGGAATTTGATATTTCCTTGAATTTGTTAAGCAACAATCTACCACACATACGGTGTTGATGAGGTGTACATTTGAAATTGAAAATGTTAGGTAAGGTGTAGTATATATTGCAACAAACTTTGAAACAAGATTGGACATAAAGTCGATAGAGTTTGAATAAAAACTCGCTGGTCTGGTGTAGTCCCTCCGACGCTCAAGTCAGAGACTGATGATATAAGGAGAGAGCAGCTAAGGATGATGTTGAAAAAAAATATAGTGAATGAATAAATTTGACACTCAAATCTGCTATTTATAAGAAAATACTTGGGCTCCTGATAGGCCTTCTACCTTGGTTGTGGATGTGATAGGGGTCTCAAATCTGGTTTGGGCCTAACCCTAGAGGGCCCCATATAAGGGATATCACCAGTCCCCTCCTCCCGAGTCGAACTGAAATTTAGATTCGAAGTTCGATTAATTGTGTTGTCCTCGATTTACAACGTGTGAGTTGTGCATTTTCTCCCTGCTGATCGTCAGTCTCCAAGGATTTGGAAACAAATTAAATCACATTCCCCTCCTGAAGGACAGGACCTGATCTGGGCCTCCCCTATAAATAGAGGTCACTTCCTCACCTCAATCTCATTTCTCCCACACAGAATTTACTCCATGCTTCATTCACCAGCTCTTCCTTGCATAACCGCCGCACTCCCTCGCTCACCCCACGTGTTCGTCTCCTCATCCTCAGCCATTCACACGCGAGCCCGAGCCCTAGCCTATAACCACCTACGCACCCTTCGCTCTCGTCCCCTCGCGCACAGCAGTCGCACGCCCTCGCCCAGCCGCCTTTCTTTCCACGCGCCTCACCTCACCACCACATACCTTCTCCACGACCTGAACGCCCTCGCCCACACTGCCCTCATGCCAGCCACCAGCGTGCCCTGTGCTCTCGCCTATTACTTTCTCAACCAACGCGTAGCCCTGCCTATTACCTCCTCTCCCAGCTCACAACGCACAGCCTCACCCTTGCCCTTCTCTCTCGATACTCGCTGCCCTGCCCTAAACTCATTAACACCTTCTCTCGCTTGCGCCCCTCACCCTCGCCACCAGTGCTCTCGCCGTTTGAGTGCTCGCCATGCGCTCGCCCTGCCAGCCTCACCCAACACGCTCCAGTGCCTAGCACACTCTCACCCAGCTGCCCTGCATGCCCGCCCTAGCCCCGCACGCCCCTCGCCCTGTACGCTTGCCTCCGCCCGTGCCTGCACGCCTGCGTCCGGAAGCTCTCGCCCATGCATGCACGCCCTTGTGCTCGAGAGCCCGATCATCCAGCCCACCGCTTGCTTGTTCCCTTAGCCCTATTCTTCAGGTGTTTTCTCACGCTTTCTCTGGCTAAATTTTCTCGTCTGTTTGTTTAGCTATCTTTAGCATTCATGTCTTCGTCTGATTCTGAGTTTAATTTATCGAGTGATTCCGAGAGGTTTAGCGAGTCTGAAGATACAAGGACTTTTTTAGAGGACCCTGAATTTACCCTCAATCCCCATGATGAGCAGTCCAGCTGATTGTCCAATTGATAGGTGGTTCAGCAGGAGAACCTCAGAAGCCTGGCCAGCCGAAGAAGTGTTCAACTGATGAAGAAACCCAGCTGATAAGTACAACTGAATGAGAGTGAAATCAGTTCAACTGACGAGTCAGCTGATTTCACCAGCCCAACTGAAGATCAGTTCAGCTGACTAGTTCGAAGCATCGGTCAGAATCTTTCAATTGTAGATAAAGACAAGCTCTTTCTAGTGGTTTCCAGCTATACACAAAGGTACAAAGTAATTGTCCAGTTAGAGGACAATAATGGACGTTGCATCAGAACATTAAAGACAAAAGTTTCAGAAGGACGATCGAAAATTCAAGACACAAAGTCCAATAAACGAATTTGTTGGAAACTTAATTCCGGTGTTTTGACAATAGATGAACCAACTGAACTAAGCAACTGAACTAATAATCAACTGAACTGACCAACTGAACTGATCGTCAACTGAACACATCATCAGCTGAATTCAGTTAACTGATCGACACAACTGAAGTTCATTTTACCAGCTGATCTCTCAGCTGTACACGTTATCAGTTGAAAGCGACAACCGACAAATAGTACAACTACCTGCAACTGGTAGTGGATCGCCGCATTTCAGAAAAATCATGTACGACTGTCAGAGTATATCGACGTGGAAATCAACGGTTAGAATATTCAAATATCCTTTAATGTTACCGTTGAGAGAGAAGCCTATAAATAATCAAAGGAAGCAGCCGAAGCATCAAGAACTGATCTCAGCTATCTCATTCTACTTGTTGTTACGTTGCTAAAATATCTACTCATACTCAGAAGCCAAAAGCACTCGTTTACTAGTTATATCAGTAGCATTCAAGGCTACATTCTCGAGCTAAAATAGCACTTTGTAATCTTTGATAGATTTTCTAAGTTGTTATAAGATCAGTTACGAACTGTAAAAGTGTTGCATACTAAGAGTTTCAGTTTTGGCAAAGTGATAAGTCCAAACTGAAGTGGGTCGGTACAGTGTCTTGTATTTGATTACAGTTTTTTAGTGGATATCCTATCTTCGTGATAGAAGGGGTGACGTAGGAGTTATTCAAGTCTCCGAACATCCAGAAACAAATTGTGTTATCTTTACTTCAGTCGTTATTATTTTTAGTTAGATACTCTATCTTTCAGTCAGTTATTTTTTTCCGCAACTGTTTTACTCAGTTTAACTGATTGTCATTGACCGACGGGATACCTAGTTCAGTTTGTAACAAAACTGAACTCTTAATCATCGAAAAACATCTAAACTTGAGGAGTGTTTATTCAACCCTCCCCTTCTAAACACCCTTTATTCGATTAACCGATCCTTTCAAGTGGTATCAGAGCTTTTATATCTCGTCTCAGAATATCTATACTCAAATTGTTCATTATGTCTTCATTCAACAAGATCCCTATGTTATCTAGAGAAGACTTCGATGATTGGAAGATCAGGATGCAGGCTCACCTAGCTGCACAAGATGATGATATGTGGTATGTTATAACTGACGGACCCATGAAGATTTTGAAAGCCAATACAGCAGTTGCAATCACAGATGGGACACCTCACAGAATTGAAAAACCCAGAGATGAGTGGACTGCTGAGAACAAGAGGAAAGCTAATCTGGATAACGTAGCGAAGGATATACTGTACAAAACACTGGACAAAGTAACGTTCAGTAAAATCAAGATGTGCAAGACAGCCAAAGAGATTTGGGAGAAGCTGATCCAGCTCTGCGAAGGAAACGAACAAACCAAAGAAAACAAACTTGCTGTTGCTGTTCAGAAGTTTGACAATATCAAAATGAGAGTTGGTGAAACGATGCATAATTATGATGAAAGGACCAGTTGCATCATCAATGAATTATATGTACTTGGAAAAATGTACTTAAACAAAGAAGTTGCATTGAAGATAATCAGAGGTCTTCCCAAGGAGTGGGACGTGAAGACCATGACAATGAGGAAATCCAAGGACCTGAACAAATTTGAGCTTCATGACCTATTTGCTGATTTGAAAGCCTACGAGTTTGAGCTGCAAACTCGAGAAGGAGAATCTTCTACTCCAGCAGTCACGACTGCCTTAGCTGCTGTTAGAACAGAACCAACTGGTTCAGTTGAAAAAGCTGCTGATCAACTAAGCAATGATGTCATGTCATTGTTCATCAAAAAGTTTGGAAGATTTATGACGAAAAATCAAGGAAACTTTCAGAATAAATATCAAAGAAGCAATCCCAAGGAAGAATAAAATGCTTGCTACAACTGTGGCAAGCCAGGTCACTTCATTGCTGACTGTACCAAACCAAAGAAAGACAGTCAAGGCTCAACTGAAAGAAGAAAGAAACCATATGAGCACAAAAAGAGATCCAAAGATGATAAGAAGTTCTCCAGGAAGAAGCATGAAGTGCTCTTGGCTGAAGAAAGCAAATCAAAATGGGCAGACACTGACAGCGAGGAGTCAGAACCAGGAACTTCATGCAGTTCTAGTGACAATGAAGAAGAAGTGAAATGTCTAATGGCTGGCGATACAGAACTGGAGTCCAGCAGTCAACAGGTATTTGACTTTAGCTCAACTGATTTTACCAAAGAAGAACTTATTTCAACATTGCATGATATGGTTAGTGAGTATCAAAAGCTTGCCTTATCATTTGAAAAGGCCAGAGCAAAGCAAACTGATCCTATTGACAATAAGACAAAAACTGATGAATCAGTTGATATGTTGAGTCTGAAAAAGGAGATTGCTGAACTCAATACTGAAAGAAGCAAGGATCAATTAACTATTCAAAAGTTAATGCTTGAAAACTCAAAGCAAACTGAGCTCAATCAGGCTTGGAACAAATCATCTGTTGCATTGACTGATATACAGAACTCACAGAAATCAGTTAGTGATAAAACTGGTTTAGGGTTCAGTAACCAAGATGAAATGTCTCCCAAAGATACTCGACCAAAACTGAATATAGATAAAAGGAAATACATTCACTTTGTCAAATCAGTTATGGTACAAGAACAAGCTGAGCCAAGTAAACTGATTGAACAGCCAACTGAAAGTATGAACAAGGGCAAAAGATGTGGTATTGATTATAGCCCAAAAGTTGTGACTGACTCACGAAGTCAGCCACCAAAAATTTCTCAAATGGCTACTCAAATTACTATAACAGTAAGCCAGTTCAGAAAAGATACTGGCTGAACAATCAGTTGAAAAAGGGCAAATCACATGTTGTATCTTCTGCACACCATACACCAAGCACACACAGACCAGGAAAGACCATCTGGAATACAGCAACTAGAATGGTCAGTTAGACTGATCCAAGTTTGGATTCCTAAAGGACTAATCAA
The DNA here is from genome assembly GCF_022965805.1 of Primulina eburnea. NCBI lineage: Eukaryota > Viridiplantae > Streptophyta > Magnoliopsida > Lamiales > Gesneriaceae > Primulina > Primulina eburnea. Next base: position 101,608 of record NC_133115.1, on the reverse strand, counting down.
CTTTGGACCCAAATAGAAAAGGGTACCAGAACCTTATCTTGTGTGTGATTGCAGGTAACAGGTACAAGCATTGAATCTATATGGTACTTGGATAGTGGATGTTCACGCCACATGACAGGAGATTCAGACTTATTATCTCAACTGGTTAAGTACACTGGACCAAACATCAGTTTTGGAGATAATTCTAAAGGTAAAACTGTGGGTAAGGGTAAGCTTATCCATGGTAACTTTATCATTAATGATGTTTTGTTAGTTGAGAATCTCAAGTATAATCTGATTAGCATTAGTCAGTTATGCGATAATGAATTCTCAGTTCAGTTTGACAAACATTCTTGTTCAGTCAAAAGCTCAACTGAAGAGATCATCCTAACTCGCAAAAGGTGTGGAAATACTTATAAAGTCAGCTGGAATGATCAACCTTATGCACCAGTATGTTTTATTGCTTCAAAATCCTCTAAAAACTGGTTATGGCATAAGAGACCAAACCACCTGAACTTCAAGTCTATTGCATATTTGAGTAACCACGATCTTGTTACTGGATTGCCCAAAATGAATTTTATCAAAGACAAAATTTGCTCAGCATGTCAGTTTGGTAAACAAATCAAATCTTCTTTTAAGAACAAGGGTCGTAAATCTTCTTCCCGATGCTTAGAGTTGTTACATATGGATCTATTTGGTCCAATACCAGTCATGAGCTTAGGGGGAATGAAATACACCTTGGTGATTGTAGATGACTTTTCAAGATTCACTTGGGTTATATTTCTCAAGTCCAAAGACCAAACTGCTGCTCAACTGATTAAGCTTTTCAAAATATTATTAAATGAAAAATCAGTTGGAATTGACAGAATCAGATCCGATCGAGGAACTGAATTTATCAATCAAATTCTTTCAAATTATTTAGAGATACCGGAATCAAGCATGAGCTTTTAGCAGCTAGAACTCCTCAGCAAAATGGTGTATCTGAAAGGAGAAATCGGACCCTCAAAGAGGCTGCTAAAACAATGCTTGCTGATTCTAGTATCTCTCAAAGGTTTTGGGCAGAGACAGTGAACACTGCGTGTTACACTCAAAACAGATCAATGATTAATAAGAATCCTCTGAAAACACCTTATGAGATCTGGCATGGAAGAAAAAGTGTGGTTTCATATTTTAAAATATTCGGCTGCAGATTTTTTATACTTGTAAATGGTAAAACTCATTTAACAGCTTTTGATGCTAAATCTGCAGAAGGAATATTTCTTGGTTATTCTTCAGTAAGTAAAGCATATAGAGTCTTCAACAAAAATACTTTAAATGTTGAAGAATCTATCCATGTTGTTTTTGATGAATCTTCATTAACTATTAAGCCAACTGATCTAGTTGAGCTAGCTGATAGATTTATAGATCTAAACTTGGATGATGATGATGATGATGATGATGAAGACATCCATATTAATCAAAGCAACCTCCAAACACCTGAACCTGAGATACCAGATCAATTAGATGAACTGGAAGCTAATCTTGATAATCAGTTGGTGGAGCAACCAAATGAGAATCAGTTGCCAACTGAATTAGCTCCAACTGAAACTGAAAATACTCAGTTACCTGCTGAAGAAATTGCTGATATAGATACAAAAAATGCTGAACATAGATGGAAGAAATCACATCCTCCGGAATTGGTAATAGGTAATCCATCTGATCCAGTAAGAACAAGAAATCAGATGCTCAATCTATTCATTCATTCAGCTTTCGTATCACAACTAGAACCCAAGAAGACTGATGAAGCTCTTGCTGATCCAAACTGGATAAATGCAATGCAAGATGAGCTAAATCAGTTTATCCATAACAATGTCTGGAACTTAGTTTCAAGACCAATTTCAAAAACTGTTATAGGTACAAAATGTGTGTACAGGAACAAACTGAACGAAGATGGTTCAGTTGTGCGTAACAAAGCAAGGCTAGTAGCACAAGGCTATAGGCAAGAAGAAGGAATTGACTACGATGAAACATATGCACCAGTTGCAAGACTAGAGGCAATCAGAATATTCATTGCCTATGCTTCATTCAAAAACTTCAAAGTCTATCAAATGGATGTGAAGAGTGCATTTCTGAATGGCCAGTTGCAAGAAGAAGTCTATGTTGAACAACCTCCAGGTTATATCAATCATCACCTTCCTGATCATGTTTACCATTTGAACAAAGCCCTATATATGGTCTTAAACAGGCTCCAAGAGCTTGGTATGAAACCCTTTAAATATTTCTAACTGATCACGATTTTTCTGTTGGATCAGTTGATAAGACATTGTTCAAATTCTCCAAGAATGATCATATTTTACTCGTTCAAATTTATGTTGATGACATTATTTTTGGGTCAACTAACCCCAAATTATGCGAGAAATTTGCTGAGTTAATGCAGGAGAAATTTGAAATGAGCATGATGGGTGAACTGACATTCTTTCTTGGATTACAAGTGAAGCAACTGGAGTCGGGTACTTTCATTAGTGAAACTAAATACACAAAGGAATTACTGAAGAAGTTTGGAATGGAATCATGTTCAGCTGCAAGTACTCCCATGAGCTCATCAGCAAAACTGGACACTGATCAAGGAGGAATATCAGTTGAGACGACACTTTACAAAGGTTTAATAGGTTTATTATTGTACTTAACTGTTAGTCGTCCTGATATTGTATTTGCTGTATGCATGTGTGCTAAATTTCAAGCAAATCCTATGCAATCACATTTTACAGCTGCCAAGCGTATTTTGAAATATATTAAGGGCACACAAAATGATTGGGTTATGGTATTCTAAAGATTCATCTTTCAATTTAGTTGGATATTCAGATTCAGATTATGCAGAATGTAAGCTTGATCGTAAAAGTACTAGTGGATCATGTCAGTTTCTAGGGGACAGACTGATCTCCTGGTTCGCAAGAAGCAAACATCCATAGCAACTTCCACAACTGAAGTGGAATATCTTGCTGCTGGAATCTGTTGTGCTCAACTGCTGTGGATTCAGCAACAACTGAGAGATTATGGAATTGATGATAAAGAATCGTCAATATTTTGTGATAATACAAGTACAATTGCTATCACCTACAACCCAGTTCTTCACTCCAGGACCAAGCACATAGATGTCAGGCATCACTTTATCAGAGATCATGCCTTGATGAAGGACATTAGACTAGAATATGTTTCAACTGAGCAGCAAGCAGCTGATATCTTCACCAAACCACTGGCTGAGACTAAGTTTTCTCATTTTCGCAATATACTTGGATTAATTGATTTATCCTAATCAGTTGTTATTACTGTCTTGACTCTTAATTCATCTGTCAGCTTTACTGTCATTTACTGATTATTCAGTTAGTTGTTTACTCATATGACTCTCAACTGATGTCAGTTAATCTTCTATCAGTTAGTTTTTCATCAGTTCATCTGTTTATATAATAACTTATGAAACTTATTACTTGTAGGAAAAATAAAAACAAAGTTAAACCAAAATAAATATTTCATTCAACAATAAATATTTGCTTGGATTACATTTTCATATTTTTCCTCTATATTGGCTATCCACATTCTCAACCAAACAGATAGCGCTGAGGAAGATGTCTTGCAAAAGCTGTGAGAAGAAGCTATGCGATTGAGAATCTCCAGTTCTTTTCGAAGCATCAGCTGATAGATATAACCATCCTTAAAGACGTCCACCCACTCAGCTATGTTCAAGTGCTCCCGCACTTCTCTCAACTGTGCCACCAGTTCGGGAGTGGTAGCCTCTCCAGAATTATACAGGAACGCAAGCTCCTTTAACTCTTCCTAGTAGGGAAGACTAGTGTAGAAGACTTCGTCTTCGATAGCAGCCTTCCTAGCTTCAAGAGAAAATGGTGAAACACTCGAGCTACTCGCATCTGCCATTCTTTAGTCTTGAATATTTTTCACCAATATTACTGAAACTAACTATGTTATTTCTATTTATAGCAGACTATCAAGGAAGCTGAAGAGTCGTCAACAGTTTCAGCAAACAATAAAATCTCTGATCTTTATTTATTCGCTTTAATTATTTTATGTACCGATTAAGGGGGAATAATGGTTTTAAGAGGTTAACTGAGAAGACAATTGTTAGTAAATTCTCAACTGAAAGGACACAGTTTTACAAACTGATCTTTCAATTGAATATTTTACTAATCTTCTCATATAAGTTAACTAATTAATCGAATTATATTCCAAATCTAGTGACGTGACTGACTGATTATCTCATAATGTATATCATTTTAAAACGTGGACACATATTAACCAGTTTAAAATTATACACACGCTTGTAGCACACGTACGCACATTGTCATTCAAAATTTCTATGGACTCACATGTGTCCAGAATTTGAATCGTCACGTACATATGTACCATTTCCCGCTCCATTTAAGTTCTTTGTATCTACAAACTCTTAAGAACAAAAGCAAATTTCATCTATCTATTTTTTTCAGAATTCAATCAGTTACAAATGGCGAATCAAACTCCCGCTTATATACTGAATGCAATGGCTATCAACTTCGGATCAATTCTATCTTTCGGTGATGCTGATGTCAAGAACGTTTTTCAAAAACTTGATACTGCTGGGTTACGGACATTCTTGGGACAATCATCGCAAGAGATCTACCCCAAAGAACTTCAGGATTTCAACTCTAACGGTATGATCAATTTTGATGGAAACATCGTGTCTACTGTCAATGGTCAGTTGCTGACCATCACTGAAGATTATTTTGGAGAAATATTTTCTTTACCTTCTGATGGATTGGCACACCTCTCGGATGTTAAAGCATCTGACATTGAAGAAATGTAAACCTCACTCTCTGCTAATGGACGGAAAGTCAAAGTTTCCAATCCAAAGAAGGAACTGAAGCATGAAATTCAATTACTTACTGATGTAGTCGCCAAAGGGATTTTGGCGAAGGCTGGATCTTTTGCTGCACTTACGTTGGAGAAATTTCAAGTCATTTCTATCATTATGGCTGATCGTGAAGTCAACTGGAAGCATCTTATATTCAGTATTTTAAAGAATATGTTTATGTCTTCCAAACCGTCCAAAGGCTTCGCAGTGCAACTGAGCTATCTGCTGAAAGTGAAAGAGTTAGTAACTGATGATTCAGAAAGATCATCAAAATTCAAAGTCTTCAATGCGAAGAATACTCTGCCACTCATGACCAAATTGGACATTTCTCCTGCTCAGTTTGTAAAGATATAACAGGAGATTGGGACTCAACAAGCGGCTCCAAAATCAGTGAAAAAGGCCAAGACATTGGCTCAACTGAAGGTAGCAAAGAGGAAACTCATTTGGGTGCGTCCGATTCAGAGAAAACTACTTCTCCAAAGATCACCAAGAAACCAAGAACACAGAGGATTAAACCAACAGCTACAGAGGAACCTACTCCTACTTGTCAAGCAAATATCTTCAGATGCTCAGCAGCCTATTGAAGCACTTCCTCTGTCGGTCATTCCACCAGATGTCTCAGCTGGTGCAAAGAAGAAACAAGTTAGAACCAAAGCTCCTCTTATTCATATCAATCTTCCTACTGGTGTGGCACATGCTCGACCCAAAGGTATAAAATTTATCGAACTGGTGGACTCTACTCGAACTGGATTGAAAATTCCACACATTCTGATTACTGATAAAGGAAAGGGCAAGTTGATTGAAGAGCCCAGTGAAAGGGATCGATTTTAGGTTCTCAAATGCGCAACAGAAGCAACAAAAATGTTTTCAAAAACAAGAAAACCGAAATTTAAAGAGACATTTTCGCACCTCTCATGTACTAGTGTTGTAGAATATACCAAAAACACGAAAATGACATTCATAGTGTGTTTAGAAATGTACCTATCAATCACAATGGATTGATGATGGCTCCAACTTAGTTGTCAAACAACTAAGCTCTTCAAAGGATGACAATCTACAAGCTTCACCTCGTTCTTGAATCTTTCCTTCAAAATTAGGTCCACCACCAACAAGCTAGAACCACTCTAATTTTGCACTAGAAAAATTAGAGTATTTTTCATTGAGAAGTGTAGGCTTTCCTCAACTATTTAAGAAGCAAAAATGGAGAATTTTTTGAGCAAAATTTCGTCCAAAGTGGTGGGGATGAGAGAAGGAGGAGTGTTTTTCTTGGTTGTGGAAAAAGTAGTATCAAAAAGTTGCATGCCAAGCCTTGGTTATACAAAAAGTTGTCTCTCAATCTTTCACCTCCCTTGCATGCCTTTCTATTTGGGTTTGTAACAATTACAAAGCCCTTGGACTTTTATTTAAATGTCTCAAACACATTTGAGACCATTTAACGTTTACTTGATTTTATTCAAGCCCACTAGTTTAATAATTATTTCTAATTGGACTCTACAAGACCCAATATTGTTTAATTAATTCAACACTTGAATTAATTTAATTACTTGGACTCTACTAGGTCCACTAGTGTTTAATTAATTCAACACTTGAATTAATTTAATTTAGTGCATAATAATGTATATGAAAATCACAATTTTCAAATACATTACTCGTTTGACCAACCTTTAATTTAGGAACACTTCCTCAAATTAAAAGTTACATTCTCCTTATAGAAGTAATCCTTCTATTTTTATTTACGCTTATAAACTCCTTTATAAGCCGTTCAACACATTGAACTATTCTTACTTCTCAACGGGATCTAGAAAGTTAGCACTTGTGTGACCCTCAATGGTTGATTGATACAACTAGCCGTGGGTTCACATCTCCATGTGATTCGGACTAAACATGTCTTTATACGAGCATACCCCAATTGCTCCATTCTCACTTATCAACTCCTTGATAACAAGAACGTCAGAACTCAAGTTTGATAGTACCCAACCAATCATGTTAAACGCCTAGCAGCATCGCTTACATGATTCCCTAGGTATCAAATGATAGTGCCTGCAAGAACCATTCAATTATGGTTAGCGTACAGTACGGTCCCTTCAACTCATATATCACGATCGATTCGACAACCATTGGTATATCGAGAGTTGTCAATGAATCGATACTATGTGTTATGTTGTAGTTGCATCGATGGTGTAATCTATGAAAGCCCTTTCATAATTACCACCATACTCTGATAAGAGATTTCGTACTACATACACATAGGATATACCCGAAGGTAAGCGGTGAATCCCCGACTACAATGCATCGACTCCTATATGTTTCGACAAAACACCCAACCTTGCCACCTGATGACCCCTTGAGAGTCGGTAAACAAGTCAAATTGCAATGCTAGCACATAGAGTCTCAATGTTGTCCCGGGTCATAAGGACTAATGGTGTACAACCATAAACCAGGACGTTTCCACTCGATAAGTGAGAACCACTTGGAAAGTCCTTTTATGGAGGGTTGTTCAGTGCACTCTACCAGGAGCACCTATCTGCATGCTCGGACATCACAATGTCCCCTACCAATGAAACATGATACTCACATAGCAGATACTAGTCTCGAACTCAAGCGGCTTATATCCTTCTTAGCGGCGGCTGAATTGATTAGGAACTGTTTAGAATATACAGTATTCCAAATATGAGTTTCATGATACTCATCATATGAGCATCTCATATTCTTTCTACTATTTGTATATTCAAGGGCTTTATCTATGCAACTAGCATGGGTATAGAGATAAAGATGTGCCAAAACAATAATTTCAAATATTATTAAAATAAAGATCGTTTATACATAGAGTTTCATTGTGAACACTCGGCCAACACATGGCTCGACGTGCACCTACTCTAACAATCTCCCACTTTCACTAGAGCCAACTACCCACATGCGGCAAACCCATCAATTCGCGATGCATCTCGAATAATGGTCCAGGTAAAGGCTTAGTTAGTGGATCAACAACATTGTCTGCGGAGCCGACTTTGTCGATCGAGACATCTCCTCTTTCCACAATCTTTCTGAGGATGTGGTACTTTTTCAATACCTGTTTGGATTTTTGATGAGACCTTGGCTCCTTTGCTTGAGCTACAGCTCCCGTGCTTTCACAAAACACCAGGATAGGAGAAACTACATTAGGAATGATGCCCAACCCTTGGACGAAATTCCCTATCCAAACAGCCTCCCTTTGCTGCATCCGATGCAGCAATGTATTCGGCTTCTGTGCTGGAATCCGCAGTACTGTCTTGCTTGGAACCCTTCCAAGAGACAACAACACCATTGAGCATGAATACAAACCCAGAGGTTGACTTCGAGTCATCGATATCGCTTTGGAAGCTAGAGTCGGTATAGCCTTCCAATTTCATTTCTCCACCCCATAGACCAAGAACAATTTATTGGTCCTTCTCAACTACTTGAGGATGTCTTTCACAGCTTTCCAATGTGGAAGACCAGGGTTTGATTGATATCTACTCACTACACTTAGTGCGAAAGCCACATCAGGACGTGTAGATATCATCTCATACATGATGATACAAATCGCATATGTATAAGGAATGCTTGTCATCGCCACTATCTCTGCATCAGTCTTGGGAGACATTGACTTGGATAGGGACACGCATGACACATTGGTAGATGTCCTCTCTTGGAATCATCCATCGAGAACCGCTTCACGATGGTATCAATGTATGTGGACTGGGTGAGACCAAGCAATCTTCTCGTTCTATCTCTATAGATCTGTATCTCAATACAAAAGATGCTTCACCCAAGTCCTGCATCGAGAACTTATTTGCTAACCATATCTTAGTTGACTGCAACATTCTTACATCATTCTCAATGAGTAGAATGTCATCAACATAAATTATCAGGAATGTCACAACACTCCCACTGACCTTCTTGTACACACAGGGTTCCTCAGGATTCTTAGTAAAACCAAACCATTTGATCGTGCTGTCAAATCTGAGGTTCCAACTCCTAGATGCCTGCTTTAGACCATAAATAGATATTTGAAGTTTGCATACCATATGCTCACTTCCGATAGATGTAAACCCTTCTGTCATTACATCCATCTGCAATATCTCATAGTCATACCATGCAGCTATGGCTAGCAATATCCTTATAGACTTGAACATTGCAACTGGAGAAAAGGTTTCCTCAAAGTCAACTCCTTGTCTTTGAGTATATCTTTTTGCCACCAATCGCGCCTTGAAGGTACAATACCTTCCCATCCGCCCCAAGTTTCCTCTTGTAAATCCATTACACCCGATGGGAACAATTCTCTCAGGTGGATCCACGAGATTCCACACTTGGTTCGAACGCATGGAATTCATCTCAGATTCCATTGCTTCAAGCCACTTGGATGAATCGGCATCAGATAATGCTTCTTGAAGGTCCTTGGATCACATCCATGGATAGGCTCATCATGGCCCTCTTCAAGAAGCAGACCATACCTCATAGGTGGTCTCGAGACTCTCTCGGATCTTCTAGGAGCTTGTATCTCCTCTCTTGGCTCTTCGGGTGTGGATTCTATAATTGTGGGTGTCTCTCGAACCTCTTCGAGTTCTATCATCTCCCATTTTCTATCCAATAGAAATTCCTTTTCCAAAAAGGTTGTATTCCTAGAAACAAACACCTTTGTTTCTTGGGGATGATAGAAATAGTATCCAACCGAATTCATTGGATATCCCACAAAGTAACATAAAATGGATCGACTATCCAATTTACCTCCCACTATCTGCTTCACATAAGCAGGGCACCCCCATATTCTAAGGTAAGAATATTTGGGAGGCTTACCCATCTATATCTCATATGGTTTCTGCCTTTAAATGTACATTTAGTGGAATATCTTTCAATTTTAAGTTATTGAGATCGTTTTCAAGTTCAACAGTACCAATCAAACATTCATTCTTGTAAATATTGCAAACATCTTTGCTCAATAAACAAGAATATCAATCTTTATCAACATAGAAATAGAAACAATGTTTTTCACCAAATCTGGTACAAGCAAAACATCTCTTAAAATCAACTTAAAATCATTGTTCAACAATAAGTAAACATCTTCCACGGCCTTGGCAACAACTCTTTCTCCATTGCCCATCCTTAAGAAGGTCTCACCTTCCCTAAGCCTCCTACTTCTTCCCATCACATGTAACTCATTACAGAGATGTGAGCCACAACCGATATCCAATACCCAAGAAGTAGAGCTAATTGAAATGTTTACTTCAATGTAGAACATACCGTTTCCAGAACCCTTCTCGGCAAGATATTCTCTGCTGTTACGCCTCTAATGTCAAGGTTTCTTGCAGTGATGGCATACATCAGCAGTCTTGTCAGCCTTAACTGGTGTGGCTGCCTCAACGGGATTCGGAGATTGCCTCATCAAGGGCACGTTCTTCTTGGGACGTTGGAAAGAACTCTTCTTTCCCTTCCTATGTGGATCAATCTTCGTACCAGATGAAGAACCCACATAAAGAACCAGCTTCTCTTTCTTGATGGTGAATTCAAACGTAACAAGCATGTTCACCAACTCCTCAAGGGTCCGCTCTAGCTTATTCATGTTGAAATTCACCACAAAAGGATCAAATGAGCTAGGCAGCGATAAGAGCAACACGTCGGTGTTCAACTCCGAAGGCAAGATCAGATCCATGCCAGCGAGCTTGTCCACGAGCCCAATCACCTTTAGGCCATGCTCATGGACCGAGGTCCCATCTTGCATGCGCAAAGTGATCAGCTCCTTGACGGTAGCATGCCTAAGAGGACGTGTTTGCTCTCGAAAGAGCTCCTTGAGATGCAAATGAATGTCAGCAGCACTCTTTTCACCCTCAAAACGCCTCTGCAGCTCATCATTCATAGAAGTCAGCATATAACACCTGGCTATCAAGTCATGGTCACACCATTCCTTGTAAGTCTGCAATTCCTCAGGAGTGCAGTCAGTCGGAGACTCAATAGGGGGTGACTCAGTCAGTGTATATGCTACCCTTTCCGAATTCAAGACGATTTTCAGGTTTCTTAGCCAAGTGAGGTAATTAGGTCCAGTTGGTATGTGTTTGTCGAGTATTGCAGATATCGGATTGCGAATCGAAGACATTGTCAATTTGTACTGAAAAGTAAAAACAGATAAATGTTGATGACTATTTTAAAATATTTAGTAAGATATGAAGTTTGGACTTTTACTTCATAAATATTTTCTCCCACTGTTTTGACATCTTTCACTACCCTCTAGTGAAAACGGGAAACTCCTTTCCTCAGTAGGTACGTAAGGTCCAATCAACGAATTTTGATCCCGAATAATATCAGCCAATCACAATTCCTAAAAGGTAGTTTCCAATTGCATCTCCATGCAACCCTCTACGTAAACTTTTGTCTCACGTTTGATTAGGACCCAGTAATATGACGTCGTTCATCTTCACGTGTCAAGCCTTACCCATCGATGTTGAACCTTAATGGACGGTCGCCATGAGTTCCCCCAATAATATGAGCCGAAATCATGGGAGTTCCACGTAGTTCACATCACCATGTCAATGGATGTCACAGCCTTCCGGCACCCAGGGCCCCCCCAATAATATGAGCCGAGCCCCGAGCACGGGTAGTGTTCATCATGCACCCATTGTCGATGGAAGACATGAAAATTATAAACAAATTTATAATTCCCCTTTTCGAGCTTGATATTAATTTTGAATCTTATTCAAAATGAGGGTTTTTAATTTCGAAAGGTCTCATCATTAATTTTATTTAAAAAGCTCGACATGTTTGATCGTATGTTTGCCGAATTCATGCAACTTTGTTATTATCATAATAAGAACGCGCATACTCATTATTTATAACATATCATGCATATATTATAAACAGTAAACAAAACAAGGATGATCAATCGCCCCAATACTAATGGCCCGTGTGAGCTAAACACGGGCCTAGGTCCAATCTTAGGGAAATGCATGTGATGCAAATGCAACTATTACATATGCTTCCAATATCTACATGTCTTCGATCTTCATAATCATCAAGGCCACCATCTTCCAATCTTGATTTCCACTATACTAATATTTACAAATAAATATCCATGGCAAATAGGGATACATCTCATGGGGGTGGAAACGGGCCATAAACCAAGCCCACTTTAAATTTGATAATTATTACAATCATTCAACACAAAATATCCTAGCATATACCTAGCAAATTGGGCTTGGGCTTTTGATCATCCTTCATGCATAATATCACAGATCATACACCATCAATTAATTATCACAATAATTAATTGATCCAATATTATATATCTTGAACCAATCACTAACCGCCACGATTATAAACTAAATTAACAAAGTATACAAACACCTTTGTCTACTTTCAATTAATTTATTTATAACCGAATTTTTTGTAAATCACAATTTACTATAAATAATTAAAGTCCAACTTCAATAATTTATTTTATGAGAAAATATTTGCAACTTTTGTAAATTTAAACTTAAGGGCCTAAAAAATCATTTTTCACCAAAAACATTTTGGTACATTTAAATTTCACAAATATGTTAGCCATTCAATGGCTCAACAACTCAAGGTCCATGACACTTTGATATTTCAAAACACGTTTTCAAAACCCTAGTTGTCATCACCGTCGCCGGATTCCGGCCAACATGCAAAGATTTTTTTTATTTAAAAGTTGGGGCTGTTCGAGCAGCCCCTCGGGCTGCCCTTGCTACCCGTTTCGGGCAGCCCCTCGAGCAGCCCAAGCTGCCTTAAATGGGCAGCAAATTGCTGCCCAAGAACGGCCTCGAATCGGCCTTGATTTTATTGCAAAAACATATCTCATGCAGTTAGAAATCAACCTCAATATAATATTATGTATATGCTACAAAAAACTAGTATCCTTAGCTCATGATACCACTTGAAAGGGATCGATTTTAGGTTCTCAAATGCGCAACGGAAGCAACAAAAATGTTTTCAAAAACAAGAAAACCGAAATTTAAAGAGACATTTTCGTACCTCTCATGTACTAGTGTTGTAGCATATACCAAAAACACGAAAATGACATTCATAGTGTGTTTAGAAATGTACCTATAAATCACAATGGATTGATGATGGCTCCAACTTAGTTGTCAAACAACTAAGCTCTTCAAAGGATGACAATCTACAAGCTTCACCTCGTTCTTGAATCTTTCTTCAAAATTAGGTCCACCACCAAAAAGCTAGAACCACTCTAATTTTGCACTAGAAAAATTAGAGCATTTTTCATTGAGAAGTGTAGGCTTTCCTCAACTATTTAAGAAGAAAAAATGGAGAATTTTTTGAGCAAAATTTTGTCCAAAGGGGTGGGGAGGAGAGAAGGAGGAGTGTTTTTCTTGGTTGTGGAAAAAGTAGTATCAAAAGGTTGCATGCCAAGCCTTGGTTATACAAAAAGTTGTCTCCCAATCTTTCACCTCCCTTGCATGCCTTTCTATTTGGGTTTGTAACAATTACAAAGCCCTTGGACTTTTATTTAAATGTCTCAAACACATTTGAGACCATTAACGTTTACTTGATTTTATTCAAGCCCACTAGTTTAATAATTATTTCTAATTGGGCTCTACAAGATCCAATATTGTTTAATTAATTCAACACTTGAATTAATTTAATTACTTGGACTCTACTAGGTCCACTAGTGTTTAATTAATTCAACACTTGAATTAATTTAATTTAGTGCATAATAATGTATATGAAAATCACAATTTTCAAATACATTACTCGTTTGGCCAACTTTTAATTTAGGAACACTTCCTCAAATTAAAAGTTACATTCTCCTTATAGAAGTCATCCTTCTATTTTTATTTACGCTTATAAACTCCTTTATAAGCCGTTCAACACATTGAACTATTCTTACTTCTCAACGGGATCTAGAAAGTTAGCACTTGTGTGACCCTCAATGGTTGATTGATACAACTAGCCGTGGGTTCACATCTCCATGTGATTCGAACTAAACATGTCCTTATACGAGCATACCTCAATTGCTCCATTCTTACTTATCAACTCCTTGATAACAAGAACGTCAGAACTCAAGTCTGATAGTACCCAACCAATCATGTTAAACGCCTAGCAGCATCGCTTACATGATTCCCTAGGTATCAAATGATAGTGCCTGCAAGAACCATTCAATTATGGTTAGCGTACAGTACGGTCCCTTCAACTCATATATCCCGACCGATTCGACAACCATATATCGAGAGTTGTCAATGAATCGATACTATGTGTCATGTTGTAGTTGCATCGATGGTGTAATCTATGAAACCCCTTTCATAATTACCACCATACTCTGATAAGAGATTTCATACTACATACACATAGGATATCCATACCCGAAGGTAAGCGGTGAATCCCCTGACTACAATGCATCGACTCCTATATGTTTCAACAAAACACCCAACCTTGTCGCCTGATGACCCCTTGAGAGTCGGTAAACAAGTCAAAGTGCAATGCTAGCACATAGAGTCTCAATGTTGTCCCGGGTCATAAGGACTAATGGTGTACAACCATAAACCAGGACGTTTCCACTCGATAAGTGAGAAACACTTGGAAAGTCCTTTTATGGAGGGTTTTTAAGTGCACTCTACCAGGAGCACCTATCTGCATGCTCGGACATCACAATGTCCCCTACCAATGAAACATGATACTCACATAGCAGATACTAGTCTCGAACTCAAGCGGCCTATATCCTTCTTAGCGGCGGCTGAATTGACTAGGAACTGTTTAGAATATACAGTATTCCAAATATGAGTTTCATGATACTCATCATATGAGTATCTCATATTCTTTCTACTATTTGTATATTCAAGGGCTTTATCTATGCAACTAGCATGAGTATAGAGATAAAGATGTGCCAAAACAATAATTTCAAATATTATTAAAATAAAGATCGTTTATACATAGAGTTTCATTGTGAACACTCGACCAACACTTGGCTCGACGTGCACCTACTCTAACACCCAGACCATCCAACCCCATTCTAACCCACATTGACCTTGTTTGGGCAAAGGTTAATAGTTTTCCAGCTTCAAAAATTCAGTCCTATGATGTTTGGACAGCTTATCGCACTCAAATTTTGCCAAGCTACTGAGGAAGAAATCACAGCTGAACACTTTCATCAAGCTGGAAGCTTTTGTTCTAAGAACGGTGAAAGCTGCCACAGTTGCTCAGGTTATGGAAAGAAAAACATACTTGTTTGATCAGATGAGATCCAAGAAGTTGGCTCAAATTATTGGCAAATTGAAGACCGACTACATACCCACTAATCCTACTGCCAATGCTGATCAAGCAGTAATTACTCAGCTAGACACCGATCTGGTTGGGTTACAATCTCAGATAAAATTTTGGGAAATAGATCAAGAGTTAGTTCTTCATCAAGGAGATTCAGACGATGATGAAGAGGAAATAGTTGAAGAACCTTCCTCTCAGCAGAAAGAGTCATCCTCAGAACAGGCCTTTATTCCAACTGGAGAGCCAGTTCAAGATTTGCCTCAATCATCTACTTGTGAGCATCAAATGTACACTGAAGCAGAATTATCCTTTGCAAACATTGATGAAATTATTCAAGCAGTAGTGCAAGAGAGTGAACTAATTCTGATAAAGTTGATCACCCCGTTGATCAAAACAATCCAGAGGTGTCTATCCCTTCAGAAGCCCTAGTTCATCAAGTTTCATCTGCTGACCAAGCCCTCCCAATGTGCCAATCGACTCCCAAGATCATCTTCAAGAGGCACCAATTTTGGCTTCTTCCGACTCTATTGTCCCTCTAGGCAACTCTTCTGCTGATCAAAATCCATCTTCTCCGCCTCAAGTTCAAGAAGATATTGCTGCAACTGACATTTCAGTTCAGAACGTTGCTGAAATAGTAGCAACTGATCAAGAGATGGTAATTTTTAATCAAACCACAGAGAAACCAGGCACCTCTCATCAATCACCTCCTCCATCCTCTTCAGATTTTAATCTGGTTCTTGAAGAAGTTCAAAATATGCAGAACAGTATGAATCAGATGCTTTCAGCCATCACGAAGATTCAGCATACGCAACTATCTCACACCTTAAAACTGGAACATTCTCAACAATTCAATTCTGATAAACTGAAGACCCTTCAATCTGGCATTCTCTCTCTCTCATCAGCAGTTGAAGAAATACGGAAGAACATGGGCATAGCATTGAGCCTCACTGCAACTCAAGACTCTATTAACAAGCGACTTGACAGTGTAGAGACTCTAGTTTCCAGACAGATAGAATTCATTCAAGTCGCCATGACCTCTGCTATCCACAATATTTCCAGCTCTGTCCAGCTCCTATCAACTGATGTTAGGTAATTATCTATCAAGATGGAGTCGTTTGACAAAAAGGGGGAGGAGCTCAAAGAAATTTTAGAACAGCAGAAGAAATTTTAAATTCTTGTAGTTGTGGAGTATATTAGTTCAGTTGAATCTACTTCTTATTTTATCTACTATGAGTTCAGCTATTCAGTTATATTTTACTCTAGTTTTGTCAAACACCATAAAGGGAGAAATTGTTGGAAACTTAATTCCTGGTGTTTTGACAAAAGATGAACCAACCGAACTAAGCAACTGAACTAATGATCAACTGAACTGACCAACTGAACTGATCGTTAACTGAACACGTCATCAGCTGAATTCAGTTAACTGATCGACACAACTGAAGTTCATTTTACCAGCTGATCTCTCAGCTGTACACGTCATCAGTTGAAAGCGACAACCGACAAATAGTACAACTACCTGCAACTGGTAGTGGATCGCCGCATTTCAGAAAAAGCAGTGTACGACTGTCAGAGTATATCGACGTGGAAATCAACGGTTAGAATATTCAAATATGCTTTAATGTTATCGTTGAGAGAGAAGTCTATAATAATCAAAGGAAGCAGCCGAAGCATCAAGAACTGATCTCAGATATCTCATTCTACTTGTTGTTACGCTGCTAAAATATCTACTCATACTCAAAAGCCAAAAGCTCTCGTTTTCTAGTTATATCAGTAGCATTCAAGGCTACATTCTCGAGCTAAAATAGCACTTTGTAATCTTTGATAGATTTTCTAAGTTGTGCTAAGATCAGTTACGAACTGTAAAAGTGTTGCATACTAAGAGTTTCAGTTTTGGCAAAGTGAAAAGTCCAAACTGAAGTGGGTCAGTACAGTGTCTTGTATTTGATCAAAGTCTTTTAGTGGATATCATATCTTCGTGATAGAAGGGGTGACGTAGGAGTTATTCAAGCCTCCGAACATCCAGAAACAAATTGTGTTATCTTTACTTCAGTCGTTATTATTTTTAGTTAGATACTCTATCTTTCAATCAGTTATTTTTTTCCGCAACTGTTTTACTCAGTTTAACTGATTGTCATTGACCGACGGGATACCTAGTTCAGTTTGTAACAAAACTGAACTCTTAATCATCGAAAAACATCTAAACTTGAGGAGTGTTTTTTTAACCCCCCCTTCTAAACATCCCTTTATTCGATTAACCGATCCTTTCAGAATTAAAAATGCAACGGATACAATAAATGAGTCTCACTGTACGATCTAACTTTGCGTCTATAAATGGAAGATGAAGATCAGTGAAGACAGAGAGAGCTACAATGCAAATACCAGAGAGAGTATAGTAAAAGAAAGGGCACGCTTATTCGCTCATCAGCTTTCAAGAAGCAACCAACCCAGAGGAATACCAAAGACATATCAGCTTAGTTTAGAAGCTTATCTCTCTCAGTGTTTGAGAACATCCTTGTTCAGTTCTCACACACAAACACTCTCACCACCACTCAAATACAGTCTTGCACAAAGACGTTAAACTCGTGTATGTAGTCTTTGACACATAGACATTAAAGAAGTGTTGGCTGGAAGGTGCTGCCATCGTAGCTAGGAGTTCAGTTTAGGCAGTAGTGCAAGACCTAGCTGAGTGGATTTGTACAAGTAGTTGTATAAATCAAAGTCTTCTAGTGGATCATACCCGTGGAGGTAGAAGGGGTGACGTAGGAGCAATTGAAGTATCCGAACATCCATAAACACATCTTGTGTATTTAACCGAATAATTGTTGTTTTGAAACTGTTTGGATCAGTTAGAGTATCCGTCAGTTCAGTTGTCATCATAACTGAACTGGTGAATGCAAAAACTAATCTACCCTTTTTCATTTATTCTGTTTACATGAGTTAAAATATTTTCTATTATAACAGTCTTCTTCATGAAGAATTACTTTGAGTTTCTTCCGCTTGTTTTAAACCAAACTCGATTTAATTCATTGATGTTAACATTTTTAGAACACGAGCTATTGCAGCTCATTGGAGAATATAGTGTTCGAAATGCCTTCAAAGGCACTAGCACACTCGATACTTCAAGAAGGCTGGTCCATCCTCCTCCACCCAGAAGCGAGCCTCCTCCCCGCCTCCCCAGGCCGAGTCCCATATTCATTCTGGCAAGCGCAAGATTTCCAAAATCTCAGTCACATTAGCTTCCTCTCAAGAAGTGTCTGAATCTGATGATGGGCATCCTACTGGGCCGGGGATACATCCTTTTTACACCCTGGAATCGGTTATTGTTGGACAAGGTCCTACTCACATAGCTCAGAAGCTATTATATCAGCTTTCTTCCCACGCATATGCAGCATTCATGAGTTCACTGGGAAGGTCTGATGTTGCCCGCCGGACATGAAGCAGTCTCACTGAGATATATTTCTCCCTCTAGGCTTTATCTTGATGTTCAATATACCTTGATTTTCTTCTCGTTTTTTTTTTCAGGGCATGATGTACTTAAGGGAGTTGGTCAAGCGTGCCGATGTTATCAGGTTGAACGCCTGCTACGACTTACTCGAGGGAATGGCTCTTCGCGACCAGCTCCAAGAGACTATTGACGAGGCGAAAGAGACACACGCTAAGGAGCTTTCGGAGCTGCAGGCCCGATACGATGAACTCCTAAAGAAGAACTAGGAAAAGGATTAGAAAGATGGGAAGCTCCAGCGAGTGATAGAAGACCAGGGGAAGAAAATCCAGAAGTTGGAGGAGTCAAAGACTTCCCGAGCTGAAGTAGTACAAGCGCGCCGAGAGCTTAAGGATACCAAAGCGCAACATGCAAAGAAAGCCTCCTCATTCAAGGAAGAATTTCTCAAGTCCGAGGAATTCACCGAGATATGTGGCCCGAGAGCTTTCTTTTACTTGGAGGTGTGTTTCGAGGGTGCAGTCGACCTCTTCACGGCTCACGGTTATCCTCCGGCAGGCACTACCACCGACTTCATCAGTCTTGAGGAATTCGTAGCGAGTCTCCATCCTGATCTTTAGACCATGCTCTTTTACTTATGCTAGTTCCTTATTGACACAGACAATGTATGTCTTCGGGCCGTATTCTGTCATTTACTGCACTGCTGTACTTTCCGTACTATTATGCGAATATGGATTTTATGACGTTTATATTTGGTTATCTCATTTTGCGCGCTTTTGGTTCGTATGAGACTCACTTTATGCCACATTGAGTATCTTGCATTTGAATATACTGTTTCTTCTGAGTTTATCTCCGATGTTTTGGAACCACTGAGGTAAATAAAACCGGCTAGAGTTAGGTAATATCAAAGCTCTCTTCCTTTTGTCACATCTTTTCTTCTATCATGCTCAACTCAGCAAATAAAATCTAACTTTTTTTCTCCTTTCTTCTTCTCCTCTACTAGGCATAGCCTAAGTAGATAAAATATGATTTTCAACCTCCCACCGCTTCTCTTCTACTAGATGCAACCCAGATAATAAAATTTCACCTCATAACCCATGACTCCTCTACTAGGCGATGCCTCAGCAGGAAAATAAAAGTTTTACTTCCTCACCCTGACTCATCTGCTAGGTGTTGCCTTAGCAGGAAAATAAAATCTTCAATCACCCCACCTCTTCTTCTCTACCAGGGTATCCCAAGTAGGTACAACGTAATTTTTCTTCCACTCAACTCTTCTCCTCTACTAGCGTAGCCCAAGTAGGTAAAATTTAATTTTCTTTTCTTCGACTCTTCTCCTCTACTAGGAATAGCCCAAGGAGATAAAATTTAATTTTCTTTTCTTCAACTCTTCTTCTCTACAAGGCGCAGCCCAAGTAGGTAAAATTTAATTTTTTTTTCAACTCTTCTCCTCTACTAGGCGCAGCCCAAGCATGTAAAATTTAATTTTTCTTTTCTTTGACTCTTTACCTCTACTAGGCGCAGCCCAAATAGGTCAATTTATTTTTCTTCTTCGACTCTTCTCCTCTACTAGGCGCAATCCAAGTAGGTAAAATTTAATTTTTCTTCTTCGACTCTTCCCTTTTACTAGGCACATCCCAAGTAGGTAAAATTTAATTTTTCTTTTTCCCAACTCTTATCCTTTACTAGGCGCAGTCCAAGTAGGTAAAACTTAATTTTTCTTCCACTCAACTCTTTTCCTCTACTAACCCAAGTAGGTAAAATTTAATTTTTATTTTCTTCAACTCTTCTCCTCTACTAGGCATAGCCCAAGTAGATAAAATTTATTTTCTTCCACTCAACTCTTCTTCTCTACTAGGCACAACCCAAGTAGGTAAAATTTAATTTATATTACCCTCATTATTCAACAACATTCATTAACTGAATAGAAGAACTTGGCTTTATTGAATTTCAACTGATTACATATGACAAATTTAAAAATGAAATACATCAACGATAAAATCAAGAATGATATTTCCTAAAGTGTTAAGCATTCCAAGGCCACTTTAAAGCCTTGTCTTGTGCATTCTCCAAGTAATAAGCTCCAGAATTAAGCTTCTCGACCACTTTGAAGGATCCTCCCACTTGGGCTCCAACTTTCATCTCTACTCTTCTTGTACCTTCCTCAGGACCAAGTCACCCACTTGTGAGATTCTCTGAATGAACCTACGATTGTATGATTGAGCTATTCGGTTTTTATAAGCTTCTATGCGAATGCTCGCGGCCTCTCTCCTCTCTTCCAATAGATCAAAGTTTGGAACTTTACAAGTTCGCAATCTTGATTTTGATGTTAACGAAACTTATTATTTTGTTGCTAATAATCTACCTTAATGTGCAGACAGCTAAATTGAACTAATTAGTTTATGAAGCCACAACTGAAGCTATCAGATATGCATACTGATTGAACCAACTAATTGCCGAGACTAAATCAGTCTAACTGGTTCTTCAAACAAGCAATTCAATTGATTGTCCAAACTGATAGGTGATTCAGCAGGAAGACCTCAAAAGCCTGGCCAGTCGATGACGTGTCCAACCGACGACGAGTCTAACTAACCAGTTCAACTGAAGGTATGAAATCAGTTCAACTGACGAGTCAACTGATTTCACTAGCCAAACTGAAGATCAGTTCAGCTGACCAGTTCAAAACACCAGTCAAAATCTTTCAGTTACAGATCAAGAAAAGCTTACGAAGTATATTCCAGCCATGCGTAAAGGTACACAGTCAGTGTCCAGTCAAAGGACAATAATGGACGTTGCATCAGAGCATTAAAGATAAAACGCTTCAGAAAGGCAGTCAAAAATACGAGACACAAAGTCCAAGAAGCCGATTTAAATGCAACTGATGCAATAAATATGTCTCAATGTACGATCAGCTTTTCCTGCCTATATAAAGAGAAGATCGGTGAAGACTCAACAAGCGTGAAATACATATGAGATTAAAATGAGTAGAGAAGAAAAACAAAAGGGCACACTCAGTTACATATCAGCTTTAAGAAGCACTTAATCCTAGAGGGAATTCTTCATTGATGTATCAGCTTAGACTAGAAGCAAATTTCCCTCTGTGTGTGAGAACATCCTTGTTCAGTTTTCACACACACACTCACTCTCAAAGCCACTCAAATACATTCTTGCACAAAGACGTTAAACTTGTGTATGTAGTCTTTGACACATAGACGTTAAAAAAGTGTTGGTTGGAAGATGTTGCCTTCAATCGTAGATAGGAGTTCAGTTTAAGTAGTAGTGTAAGTCCTGGCTGAGTGGGTTTATACAAGGATTTGTATGAATCAAAATCTTCTAGTAGAACCTACCCGTGGAGGTAGAAGGTGTGACGTAGGAGCAGTTGAAGTCTCCGAACATCCATAAACATATCTTGTGTATTTAATTGATTAACTATTTCTTTCAAACTGTCTTGATCAGTTTTTGTATTTTCCAGTTCAGTTGTCACCATAACTGAACTGAAGAATGCAAAAACTAATATGTCTTCTTTCGGTTAGTCAATTTACATAAGTTAAAATATTTTCTAATATATCAGTATTCTTCACGAAGGTTACTTCGAGTTTCTTCCGATTGGTTTTAAACCAAACTCGATTTAATTCATCGGTGTTAATATTCTTAGAACACGAGCTATTGCAGCTCATTGGAGAATGTAGTGTTTGAAATGCCTTTGAAGGCACTAGCACACTCGTTCCTTCATCAAGGTCAGTGGCCCGTATCATACCATTATCTTTGTCATAGAATATCACCCCGGCAATTCTAATCCGGTTTCAGCCAGGAGCACCGCCTCATTACCATAGACCAGACTGAAAGGAGTTTCTTTTATTCCTTCCCTTGGAGTGGTTTGATACGCCCACACTTGGCAGTTTGTCCACCCAATTACCCTCAAAATTTCCAATGAGACCCGAGCAACCTCTTCTTGAGGAGACGGGACATGAACAATCTCGCCCTGAGACGAGAGCCAAACAACCTCGCCCTGAAACGAGGGCCAAGCAGCTTCGTCCCGATGAGAATGTGGGGAACTTGACCCTGGAACAATTGGGCCAGTTCATCACAAGGACAGTAGACGAAGCCATGAAGACAAAGCAATAATCTATGTTTGCTGAAGGACAAGCCACTCGCCAGGAGCGAGATGAGAATGTTGAGGGCCATTAGAGCAGGGTTGAAGAGACGCGACTCTTTCCAAGTGAGGGGAATCCAGAGATGGAAGAGATGTGGATGGAGATACGGATGTTGAGGCTGCAATTGGGAAACAGATCTGCAGCGTCCAAGAAAGAAAGTACTTTTTCTCTCGCCATTTTGGAAGAAGGACTTCCTCCAAGTTTTCGACAATGAAATGTGGGAGAGTACGATGGACATACTGACCCAGAAGAATATTTGGGCAGGTTTGAGAATGGAGCTCTGTTTCATCAGTATTCAGATGGAGTCAAGTGTAGGGTGTTTCTAGGCACGTTGGTAAGGTTAGTCCAGAAATTGTTTAACACCTTGCAGCCCAACTCCATATGATCTTTCGAAGATTTTTCTACTACTTTCTTGCACAGATTTGCTAGCAGCAAGAGGCACCAAAAAAATTATTTGAGCTTGTTTGTGTTGAATCAGCAAGAAACTGAAACTCTGCGAGAATTCATTCAGCACTTCAACAATGCGACGCTGGAGATATCAGCGGCTATCCTTGACATCATGATAAGTGCTTTTACCCAGGTCTGAGAGGAGGGGAATTTTTCAAATCGCTGGTCAAGAAACCTCCGTTGAGCTATGATGGCATGTTAGCTCGGGCGGAGAAATATGTAAATTTGAAAGATGCCCAACGGTTCATAAAGATGGAGCAGCAGTCTGGGAGAAGTAGGGTGGAGGGAGCGGAAAAAAGAAGTAGGAAGAGAGGTGCAGGTGAGAGAGAGGAGGCTAAAGCTAGAGGTAGAGGACAATTCTCATCCCATGTTCCTTTGAATAGGAGCCATGAAAAGGTGATGAAGGTGAGAGAATCAGAAGGAAGGTGAGAGAAATCGCAGAAAAATGAGAGCGGTGTTAGGAAGCCTTCGGTGGACAGGCAATAAGGATCCTCATCCGGGAGTCAACCGAGATCTCACCCATCTCCTAGGCTAGGTCGAGGCCCTCCCTGGTTCAATCAGAGGGTCAGGACAGAAGAGAGGGGAAGGGCAGGGTCAAGATGTTCCTCGGGAGTATGTCGATCCGAGGAGGTGAATGGATGGAGATAACCACCCTACGAGATGAATGATTAATATGATCTTGGGGGGTGCTACTGATGGAAACTCCGGGCGAGCTAGAAAAGCGTACGGTAGAAGGTTGGAAAGTTTTGAGATATCTAGGGATGCAGACTTACCTCAAGATCTTGTCATCAGCTTTGGACCGGAAGACCTTCAAGGCATCGCGCCTCCACATAACAATGCCTTGGTGGTGACGGCCACCATTGCCAATTACGATGTGGCAAGAATCTTTATTGATAATGTGAGCTCGGTAAATATCTTGTTCAAGAGCACGTTGGATCAGATGAAGGTGGAAGGATTTCAGTTTGAGACTGTCTCCACCCCGCTGTATGGGTTCACAGGACATGTTATTCCATCACTGGGTCAGATTGTCCTTCTACTATCCTCGGGGAATGACCCTCGGTGAGTAACAAAGATGACAACCTTTACCATGGTGGACACCCCATTGGACTATAATGAGATTCTGGGACGGCCAACCCTAATAGATTTCAGAGCTGTAGCTTCCAAAAATCTATATTGTCAGTTAACATTGTTATATTATATATATATATACATATTGAAAAAATCTAATAAAAATATTTTGATATTTAAAAAATTCTATATATTATTTATTTTTCTTTAAAAAATCTTAGTTATTTTTAATACTAGAAACCTAATTTATCAAAAAAAAATTAATTTAATTTTTTAATTTCATTATCATTGAATTTTATGTTTTTTAATTTCTTAAAAAAACTATCTAATAAAAATAGTTTTTATATGTTAAAAATATTTTTTTGTTCTTGACAAAAAATATAGAATGGGTCTTATGTGAGACCGTCTCACGGATCTTAATCCGTGAGACGGATCAACCATACCCATATTCATAATTAAAAGTAATACTCTTAGCATAAAAAGTAATACTTTTTCATGGATAACCCAAATAAAAGATCCGTTTCACAAATACGACCCGTGAGACCGTCTCACACAAGTTTTTGTCAAAAATACGTGTGTATTTATATAATTATTAGTAATAAAAAAGAATTTTAAAAATAAATAACACAAAATTTATTAATACGAAAAATAATTTTAATTATCTTGTCAAATCAAAATCAATTCCAAATCCAAATAAATATTTTTTATTTATTTATGTCAGACACTTTAATTTTTCCAACTTGAAATCATCTCTGACTCTGCTTACATCGATCACTCTGATTTCTCTTCTCCTTCACATCGTATGCGGTCTAACCCTAGTTCACCCTAATTCTTCTTGAAATCGTCTGCGACTCTGCGTCTTCTTCATCTTGGAACCAATATACAGGTTTCGTTTAAGGTTATAGGTAAATATTTTTTATTTTGTGAAAATGAGTTTACTTTTTTTTTTGTTTTGCTGTATTTGAAGGGAGTTCGGGATGTATATGCTAAACTGATATTATTTATTTTCTGCAGGACAAACTGACATATTTTGAATAAAGGAGCTCAAGGATGTACTCACACTGCTAGGGTTGTCTAAGCACCGAAAAAAGTCAAGTGAGATCAAAGAAAGATTTTTTTTTTTTGTGTTTGCTAATATTTAAACAAGGTAGACATTTCCTTAACTCATAATAGCTCCTCCTATGACCTCAAATTGATTATCAAATATCAGGATATTCTTATTCTCTAATACTAAATAGATGAAACTTTGTGAAACTGAAATATTTTCTTCAATAATTATATCAATATTGTCCACATATGTGCATTTTAGGTAGTGTTTTAACTTGGAGTTGGCCAAACCTATTAAAAAGAAGCATATTTGCATGAAAGCAAAAAATAATCCCAATATGTTGAGTCCTCAAATTTTCTTGTGGCTCTCTCATGGCATGTTAATTGTCCCCCTCGAATTGGTTTCACGGTTAAACCATGAAGGTCATCGTATTTTAAGAGCCAATGCATATAACATCTTATTGATTGGTGTGTATGTTTGAAATCTAATCATTACATCATTTACATGCATGATCTGCACAATTCTTTCGCAAACTAGTTTGTTCATAATCAATTTTTCATTTTCATAAAAGCAGAGCGGAATAATGGAATAAGGCTATGTAGATTTCTTGTTGTTCGGAGTCTGTTGGGACTGGTGTTTATTATGTTGGAGTTCTGAAACACGCCTCTTATGTGGATAAGTGGAGTCTGTTGGGACCGGTGTTTATTATGGTAGTTGGTGGAGTTCTGCCTGAAACACTTCTATTGAGTGGATCAGCGGGGACTTGAGAAAGATCACTTCGAAGAAAGACGGCGGTCTCTACAAATCGACGCTTACTTTCTCCTGTTTTTATGATTTAAAATTTCTACAAGGTTTTAGTTTTTTTATGTTTCTACATTATTGTCTTTCATCTTTGTGGAGTTTTCCATGTTTTCACACCTTTTTCAACCGTGTTGGTTTCCTTGCCGCTTTTCCCATTTACCATACCGAGTCATCAGATATTTCACTTTTTTCTATGTGCATATCTATTCGTTTTCATTCTTGTTTATCTATTTTTGTTGCGTCCATTCTTTGAAAATATTTATCCCACAATGTGTGCCGGAACATAATGTGTGCCATACGTATCCGGGGGCAGATTTAATAACATTGTTACAATACAGAAATATTTTTCCAGTATACAAAATTAAATGCACACTGTTGGTTTGGTTGTCCAACCCCTCTTCCTTTCACACTAGACTCATGTTCTTGTCATCTAGATCTCATTTTTTTCCTTCTTAGTTATCTAATTTATACTACCGGTCCTGCACATGCATTGCGTTGCATGGACTTTACTTACATTAGATTTGGTGTATATTGAGAGAAATTGCTAAAAATTTGAGCATAGAAACCATCATTGGGGACTTCAAAAATTTAGAACTTCAAATTTCTTTTAGTTAGATAATTGTATTTGATAATTAATTTTTTTGCAGTATATCAGTAATACTTTGGGTATTCTATTTATTTTTTCAATTACTTTATTTTTGTTGTTGAAAGTTAAATAATTGACCCGTTAAGTCATCTCCAACCACAAAATCTATTTTGGTGCAACTTTTACACTAAAATAGCGCGATTTTTGCACCAAATACAACATTCATTTCCAGTCCATTTGTTTCAAATCTTACACCAAAAATAATATTCTCAAAATATTCTTTTTATTTTACATATATTAATTATTATATTTCATTTAATATATTTTTAATTATGTCTAAGTTTTTATTATTAATAAATTTAAATAATAATATTTAAGTTTATTATTTTATAAATATCTCATTATTAAAATAATAAAATAGGGTTGTATGCTGCGTTCGGGAAGGATGAAGCGCTCTCGAAAAGAAATCTATTGATTCTCTCTCAATTGATTGGACCGTAGATGCGACGATTTACTTCAAGGGCGATACGAAACTGGTATCATTTCATGATTGTTTCGATTGGCTGCTTTGTATTCCGTCGGTTGTTTTTCCAGACTAGAAATAGAACTCAAAAAGCTTCACCTTTACAAGTCCGTGGCTCTTTTCTTTTGGCAGCCATAAATTTATTTAAATATATTTATAATTTTAATATAAATATTTATAAAAAAAATCAAAAAAGAAAAAGAAGCAAACCTCTGCGCCAAGTCGTTGGGACATGTTTGGAGAAATCTCATTATAAGTTTTCTTGTGGATTGCCCCACCAAAAGATTCACCGATCCAAATTTTGATTAATACCACTTTTCTTGAAGTAAAATCGCAATTCTTTTGTCCCAAACAAGGACTAAAACCCCAAGATTGAACATTGAATAGATGTAGGCACTAGTCAAGTCAAATCCCATGCAAAACTGCAAAAACGAAACTAAAAAATCAAAGCCAAATCCTATCAACACACATATCTGACACGGGTATCATTGAACATCTCTCTTGTATCTCTATACACCTCATGTACATACATACACATACATATATGTATGCGGTGTATATATATATATATATATATATATATATATATATATAGATATATAATACTTGCCCCCATGAGGTGGATCAAAAAGGTCCAGATTTACACACACATACACCCCATGAAGTGATCAAAGTATACACACGCGTGTGTGTAGGTTCTGACCTATGTCATTTAAAATTTCCACTGTGATCCATATATCATCATTATGAAAAAAGCTGTAACCTTTTCTTGAAAAATAAATATATAAATTAGCCCATTTCGGAAGGCTCTCTCGTTCTCTTGGATTCGAACAAACTCTCTGTAAAATTTATTCTCTCCAAAAGAGAGGAACAAAAGTTGGTTTGGTATCTTTTCTTTTGAATTGCGAGAAGAAAAGGGGGAGAGAGGAAAGAAAAGGGGAGATGGCAAAAAAAGATGATTATTTAGGGTTGAGTTTGAGCTTGAGATGCCCGGAGAATCTGAATCCTGACCCTCTTCCTCCGCCTTCCGCCACGCGCCTAGCGGCAGCGGCTCCCTTGCCGTTGAATCTGTTTAGATCTCCTTCACCTTTTATGCAGCTGCAAAAAAATTCAAGAACTGATGCATTTCAAACTGTCGCAGGTATCTGAGTTGGTTTAGAAATTGGTATTTTTTTTAATTCACCAAATCTTTGCATGTGGATTTTCGTTCAAATCTTAGCTGAATTTATATGAAATTTCAACTTTCAATGTCCAAAATTTGATTGTTATTTTGCCAAATTACTTAACGCATACCCTTAAAATTAGGTGGTAATTGTGATCTGTTACTAGTTAACAATGACATATTGCATGCATAGTATAGTTGTTAGTGTCTCATTTAAAGTTGGTCTTTTCATCTATCCTGAAAATCTAAAAGAAGATCTTTTCAATCTTGAAAATTTCAGCTCTCCAGGCGGAGCCCAGAACATTTCTTGGTGGGATCGATATAAATCGAACATTAACTGTAGTAGAATGCGATGAAGATGAAGAAGTGATTGTTACATCCCCAAACAGCACAGTTTCAAGCATAAGCGGTAAGAGAAGTGATAGGGAAGCGAACGACGGAGAGAGAACGGAGAGCAGCTCCATGGAGATAGAGGAAGACGGAGGCGACGCGGCGTCGAGGAAGAAGCTCCGCCTGTTCAAGGAACAGGCGGCGGTGCTGGAAGTGACTTTCAAGGAGCACAGCACTCTCAATCCGGTGAGTAGTGGCCTTTTACGAAAATATTGTTTCTGCGAATAAATTTCCATTTTATTTAGCACTAATTATCAAAATTAAATTGCTTTCTTTATTATTATTATTATTTTTTTCAAATTCTCAGAAGCAAAAAATGGAACTAGTGAAACAGCTAAATCTGAGGCCTCGGCAGGTAGAGCTGGACAAATAAAATCTAATGGGAGGAGGACTAGACCAAGACCTCCAACAAAAGGCTATACAATCATGATATCAAACATAAATAACAACATACTACAACAGGACAACTCGAAATACAACAAAACAAAAAGCAAACAAACCAAGGATTGACCCGGAATACATCAAGCAAAATAAAAACAAAAAGGTGGGCAAGGAGAACTCTGCAGTGAACGCCTACCACTAACCGCCCAAAAAGGCAGAAAAAACTAAATCAGCCCGGATCGAGAGGTCGCCCGTAGGGTGAACTCGCCTGAGCTGCCTTCTGTCTGTAATACCTTCGCTGCTGAGAACGCGTACGTCCCGGGAGCGGTAAAGATAAACACTCCGTCATAGAAGAAGGCACCACACCTGTCATACTACCAACACTAGCCGAAGAAAACTCCAATGAAGGCATGGAGACGAAACCAGGGTACCCACCACAGGATCCTGGACAGTAGAAGCAAGCTCAACCACCGGAATCGGAACATCCTCAGGTGCAGAAACAACTGTAATAGAAGAAGTCACTACATCAACTGTAGCTGTGGTCTGAGACGAACTAGCCCGAGCCGAAGCTGGCCGAAACGGACAACCTGCCGCAATATTCCCTTCTACTACGAGCTTATTAAGAAGACTCACCAGGACCAGAATCCGTAGGCAAATTCTGCAGGACCTCATAATAATTCTTCGTAGCAATAGGTCGATTCGGATCTTTCCTCACAACAGGCAGACAACGGGGACGCTTAACAACCTGCTCTGGAAAATCAGTGTCACTGGACATGGCCATCTATGAAGTAACACCCTGTGCCAACGTGGTAGGAACCGGAAGTGGGGAATCCGATACAACACCCTTACCATGAGGACGTAAACCCTGTTGATGCAGATCAGATGACGAAGGTGCATGAGCAGCCTGACGTTGAGGCCCACGCCGCCTCGTCCTAAAAGGCTTAACATTCCTAGAACAAAAATCAAGCGAATGTCCCAGCATCTTACATTGAGAGCAGAAATGGGGGATTCTCTCATAAATAACCTCAACAGTCTGACAATGATCACCCCATCCTACCCAAATCTTCTCCTGACGAGGCTGAAGTACATCAATCTCAATACAGATCCTAGCAAAAGAACCTCTGGAACCATCAGCAGTAATCTTATCAACCTTAACGGGGTTACCTAAAATCTTTGCAGGTACCTCGTCCATCGAATCCCATCACGCCTCTACCTGCAGTATCCTGCGCTCAGGTATCGTTCTGATTGTGATATTTTGATTTCCCACCTGTCTTATGCTGATGATGTCATTATTTTTGCTAGTGGTGGGTCTCGTGGTATGCAGCGCCTTGTCGATTTTCTGCATCACTACAAGAACTGTTCGGGGCAGCGTGTGAATGCTGCCAAGAGTTCTTTGATCTTGCCTCCGAGGTGCTCTGGGCGCCTCCGCACCGCGCATCACCCGGTTTGCTGAGGGTCATCTGCCCATCAAATACCTCGGAGTTCCCCTTTATCGGGGTAATCGGACATGCTCCCTTTTTGAGCCCCTCCTACAGTCTGTTCGTAGGAAGTTAGAGGGTTGGGAGGTTTGGACCCTCTCTCCGGGTAGCCGCATGACCCTAATACGCAGTGTGCTTCTCTCCATGCCGATTTATCTGTTTCAGGTGGTTCAGTCACCTCTGGCTGTCATGGAGAAGCTTGAAATGGCCTTTAATGCCTTCCTCTGGGCTTCGAGACCATTGGAAAGGAAGTGGCATTGGGCCCGGTGGTCCCGGGCTTGCCTCCCCGTGCTTGAGGGTGGACTTGGCTTCCGCAGATTGAAAGATATCGTTGAATGTTTTTCAATAAAATTGTGGTTCAGATTTAGGCAGGGCTCCTCTCTCTGGGCGAGATTCATTTTTTGGAAGTATTGCCGTCTGGATGCTTCCGCCTGTGTCCCCGCCCGTGGTTCTATATCCCCATTTGGCGTCGTCTCCTTAGAATCCACCCTCGTGCGGAGCCTGGCATTCATTGGCGCGTTGGCCTTGGTGATGTATCCTTTTGGGATGACACTTGGGTCGGGGACGTTCCTTTGTCCTCCTGGTGTGTGGTCCGCGGGGGCCGTGACGTCTGGATATCTCAGTTTTTGTCTGAGGGGTTGACGTGAATCTCGATACGAATAAATAGCAAACACGATTGTAATAAATCGCACCCTCTATTCAATTACGATAACAAGACTCGTGTGTTTTCCCGATCTTTGAAACAAGTAATGGATAGGTTTATTCACCTTCACGACTGTTCAAAATTTAACGGGAACAAGCGCTCAAGAACCTCCAAAAATGCCTGGCACCCTCGTGAAGATCGATCGACAAACGCCAAAGATAAAGCTTTGTAAGTTTGCTTTGTACACGCAAATTATACGAAACTAAGCTTGTGTTGAGAGAATTCTCATATCAAAAGATGAATAATAATCGTTTTTACATCATCAAGTCTATATATGCTACAAATCAAAGATATGAATCTAGTTACCAAATAATAAACTCTATTAGGAAATAACTCTCCGTCAAAACCAAAATAAAGGGGGACCCCGTTGTTGAGTGCCGGACCATGTAGGCCTGTATCTTTCTCTCGAAAGTTAGACAGAGACCCGTGTACTGGCTCAGTGTACCCAGGTCGTGTAGGCTCGGAGGTGCCATCAAGTGTAATGGCACGGACCCCGTTTTTGCTTGTCCTTTGCTTGGGCCGCAGGCCTGTGCGCAGTGTTGTGAGCACGTACGAGACATTCACACACATATTCCTTCGCAGCCCGGTAGCTCGGTCTGTCTGGCGTTTCTTTGGCACCGTTTTTTGGGTCCGTATTCCCGACACTGAGGATTTCAGTTTGTTCTTCAGTGCGTGGAAGAGGGACTTGGTCTGGTCCCAGGGGGCCATGTGCGGGAGTTTCTCCCCTGCATCGTTCTGTGGTTCCTCTGGACTGCGCGGAATGATGCTAAGCACCATCATCTCCCCATCTCTGGGGAGACGGGTGAAATACCAGATTTTGTCTTACCTACGTCTCGCCCACTCTGCGCGTACTGTCAAGCCCAGACATTGGCTGGGTGTGTTTCATTTGGCGAGATCGATGGGTATTTCGGTTGCTCTCCACAGATTCCATAGGACAGCGATTGTTCGCTGACTGCGACCGCCGTCCGGGTGCTTCAAGCTTAATGTGGATGGGAGCTCGCGTGGGATATCTGGGGACTCTGCAGCTGGTGGCGTTGTTCGGGATGATTTTGGGAGGGTTTTGCTCTCATTCAGCGAGTTCATTGGAGCTGGGTCTTCTCTCCGGGCTGAGCTTTGGGCGGTTTGGAGGGGTCTTCTCCTTTGTTCCGATCATTCTTTTTTCCCTCTTTGGATCGAGGTTGATTCTCTGGCTTCTATTCAGCTCATTCGTTCCCGTCGATGTTGCTGGGGTCTTGATCACATTGTATCTAGGATTTTGGTCCTTTTGAGGGGGCGGTCTGTTCATATTTCGCATATATTCCGGGAGGGTAATTCGGTGGCGTATGTGTTGGCGGAGAGGGCCCATACCCTTGGGCACTTTACCTTAGAGTTAGGTCCTTCTCTCCCTAGGCACATCTCTATACTTGCACGCTCGTATACTTCCGGGCTCCCCTACTTGAGATATAGATGCTCTTAGCCGTTTGCAGCCCCTTCTTTCACTTGGATCCATTTCTTCTGTCTTTCTATATGTATTTGTACAAATTTTCTTTGCACGTACGGTCATTTAGGGGGTTTTGCTTTTTCCCCGTTTTGCCAGTTTGGTGCGAGTGGGCCCAGACACTAGCACACTACATACTTGGTCTCATCGGGATCACTCACCCTCTCGGTGCTTTTCTTTGGCCCTCTAATCTTCCCTGGAGGGCGTCTTCGTCAGGTTTTACATGCATATCTCTACATACCTGTTTCGTACTTTTGCCGCGTGTTGTGGTGGCTCTGGATGTTCATTCTCTTTGGTTTCTCTGGCTCGGGGCTCCATTCATGTCGAGACTACGCTGTGATATATTTTGCTGTGTGCATTGGTGGCTCTGGAGGCCGTTATTACTCTCCTCTTGGGTCTTGGAGCTTCTCTGGTTTGAGCTGGATTGCGGTCTTATTTTGGTGTTTCGACTGTTTTTGTATCGTGATTTTCCAGCTCATTACTATTTTGATTGCGGGATCCTGTTCAGCTGATCTATCTCGGATTAGGATGTTCTTTTCAGTTTGGCCTTACATTGAATAACAGTTCAGAGATGGGTACGATCGGTGGTCTTTTGCACCTACTTCTGAGCTGGATCATTATTGTTTACATAGATTTCGATTTGTTTTCATGTATCTAGCGCTGTTTTTATGTGTTCTTTTGTATTATGCGTTTCACTTAGGGATTAGCTTTTGGCTCGTGTATTTGCCACCCTAGGTCTTTGTTTTATGCTTTGTATGACTAGCCTTTAGAGAGGTTTGGTTTCATCCTCCTCTCTTCAGGTGTTCTCTTGTATTGCTGTTTTGATGATATATACAGGTTTAGGGTTGGGGTTTGGAGTTTAGGGTTTAGGGTTTTTTTTTAGGGTTTAGGGTTTTTTTTTTTTTTAGAACGTCGCCTGAGTGGCGGGGGGTTGGCAGACCCCTACCTGTAAATAACTGAAACAAAAAAATGTCGTCCGTACAGAGAAAAGAAAACCTAAGTGAGAAGGGGGACTAGACCAAGACCTCCTCATAAGGCTAAACACAAATGTAAGCTATAATACGTAAATCAAAAAGCAGATAATATAAGGGTCACTCCAGTGAAAGCAGAATAACATCTAAAACCATGATGAGATATATAGCCGAATCTCCGGCAAATATGGGTCCAAATGGGGGCCCTCCTAGACCCTGTAAAGGTGGCAATGGGCGTTTGGACCCGCCCTGGAGGCAAAACTATCCTACATACCGAGTGCATCAGATGTCTGAGATCTGACAGAAGGAGATGTACAGTATCAAGCAGCAAGAAAAGGCCTGTGACGGCTGACCCACCCAAAAACAAAAGGGGCGAAAAGCGACCGTGTAGCGCCCTTACCCGAGCCACTACTAAACAGACTAATAAACATGCAACATTAAACTTAATAACCACAATTAAACAGCGGAAACCAAATACTTAATCATCTTACAACCTAAATGAAAACAAAACATTAACATCAGTCTTAAACATTAATACAACCATAACGAAAACATGATTCTGAACGAGAAAACGATAACCACAGAAAACCTCCACTGGATCACCACCGAAAACCCTACTGCTCTAGCCACTGCCCTGGTCGTCCGAACCGTCCAACCTAAGTCCTGCCCCGTGGAATGGGGTGCCCAAGATGAAAACAAGGACGTGAGCGACAATCGCCCAATACGAGAATGTACGAGTATACAAACTGATATGATGCATGCAAAATGCAATATGCTCGGATATCAAGGATCAAGTCAAGAATCTCATGCTCAGTCTAGAGGCGCCTGAGTGTGTAGTCTCTGATCTGCCCTAGGCATGTTTTGGCTCCCACACTCATCATCATGACGTGGACCTGCAATGTCCAGGTCATCAGAGCCCGCGGGTCCCGTCGGACACTGTAGCTCTCGATGCCCCATCGTCCACAATACAGAATAGGGCTAAGCGGCCCCAACAAACGAGGTATATCTCAAAAGATATCAGGCTCAACATGATGTGTCATGCATAATATGACAAAGCAGTAAAACATGTATCATGCAACAGATAAATATGCAGCATATAAGTGTGTATACTACGCTTGGATATCTCAGTCAGTACATCACGTACCTCACTAAAACAATCTGACCGAAAGCTCTGAACCTAGACAATACCAACATAATGAAATCACTAACAAACCAGATCAAACATGCTACAAAGATCTCCCTAATGATCCTTAAATCACTGTCTAAGGATTTAGGATTATATCTGCGTCCGTCGTCAGCCCGCTGATGATGTCTCGATCTCAGTTTACCGACCCATCCTCGAGTCGATACTAGCTCTGAAACTTCCCGACACCAAAGTGCCCTAGAAACTGGCTATAAAATATGGTACAACTAGAACTCTCTCTGAAGAATGCGGTGAAGGAAACAAAAGAATCGGCTTCCATTTATAGGTTGCATCCGCACTATTTCAGAAAATCCGAACCAATCTTATCTGCCACGTGTCAGTATCTCATTGGTCTAGTTGGATTTCTCGAGATAATGTAATCCGAAGTAGGTCGGGTTATCCATTTAAAATTCGGTGGATACCAACAGCTTAATCCCGAATTATCAATTCCTTAATAGTACTTAATTAACAACTCATTAATTATGTCTTAATTAATACTTCATTCAAAACAAATATTCGGGTCATTACAGACCGAGAGACAATGGGCGTCTGGTCCCGCCCTGGAGGCAAAGCTGTCCTCCTCAACGAGTGCGTCAGGCGTCTGAGATCCGCCAAGAGGAGACGCACAAAATCAAGCAGTAAGGAAAGGCCTGAGACGGCTGACCTGCCCACAGACTAATGGGCAAGTAAAAAACCGAGAGACTAACACACACACAACTCACGCACGCACGCACGCACACACACTAACGCACGCACACGGGCACCTATGCACAGAAGGGCTAACTCACGCACGCACGCACACGCGGATGCACGCACACACGGATGCACGCACACGAACACCTACGCAAACAAGAACTATCACACGCACGCTCAGTGACCAAACACACTCAAACGCACACAGACAATCGTCTACATTCATACGCACGCACACACACAGATGCACGTTCACATACCCAACCGAGCGCGCACACACAGACGCGAGCACGCACTCATAGACGAAAAGCAAAGGTAACTAGAGAGCAAAGAAAACAAAACAAATTTTTTTTTTTTGGCCGAATTTTTTTTTTAAGAGAGCCTGGAACGCAGGTACGGCAGCCCAGAGTGGTCTGAGCGAGCGAGAAACGAGATATGTCTGGGGAGAGTCGGCCCTGGCATGAAAGTGTATCGCCGAAAAGTATGGGCCTCGGTCGCTAAAGCATCCGCCACTGAGTTACCCTCCCGATAAATATGAGAAAAATGAACAGCACGCCCCCGCAAAAGACAGCGAATCCTAGAGACAATAAGGTCAAGAGCCCACTGACATCTATGAGAACGGAGGATCTGAAGGGAAATCTGGGAATCGGTCTCAATCCAAAGGGGAAAAAGGCTAAGGTCAAAACAATGAAGGAGTCCTCTCCAAACAGCCCACAGCTCCGCCCTGATGTTGGTCCCGACTCCGATGAACTCGCTGAACGAAAAAAGCACCTGCCTTAAAGCATCACGAGCAACCCCTCCAACAGTAGACTCCCCGGGGTTACCTCTCGAACTGCCGTCTATGTTGAGCTTGAAGACCCCAGGAGGAGGTCTGAGACAACTAACAATGGTCATCTTCAGCATGCGCCAAAAATTGACCGAGATACCTATCTGTCTCACCACCTGAAGTGAGCCCAGCCAGTGCTTGGGCTTAACAATGGAGGTCGAGTGGGCAAGACGAAGATAAGATAAAACCTGATGCTTGACCGTCTCCCCAGAGATGGGTAAGTGACGGTGCTTCGCATCGTTACGAGCTGTCCAGAGGAACCAAAATACAATGAAGGGCAGGAATTCCTTCACGTGGCCCCCCGGAGTCCAGTCGAGAGTCCTCTTCCAAGAGCAGAGGAACAAATTGAGGTCCCCAGTCGAGGGGATTTGAAAGCAGAAAATGGCACCGAAAAAATGCCAGACATGACGGGCAACGGGGCTGTCAAGGAAGATGTGCGTGAATGTCTCCGAAAAATCACAACACTGACACTTGGAAGCAAGAGCCACCCCACGTCGCTGAAGGACCTCATCGATCTGCAGCCACCGATGCCAGAGTCTACAGAAGAAGAAGGACATGGTGGGTCTCATCCACCTTCCCCAGCAGGGGATAAAGATATCAGACGGAGGGCCACGTTGACGAACCAGCTCCCAAGCTGATTTTGTGGAGAAAACCCCGTCCGAGCTGTGAATCCAACAGGCAGAATCAGGCTCACCCACAAGATTGGGGACCAAAGTGATGGCCTCCGCAACAGAGGGGGCAACAACAGAGCAAAGACGATCGTTGTCCCAGGCCCCCTCAACGAAGAAACTAGAGACGCGGGTTTCACGGTTCCCTCTAACCTCCCTCTGATCAGACAGAGGGGTATCACTAGTCCAGATATCATCCCAGAATGAAATGTCTCCGTGAACAATTCTCCAGCGAATGCCAGGCTCAGCGCGGGGCCGAATCTGTAAGAGGTGCCGCCAAGAAGGGGAGATGATCCCACGACAGGGGACACGAGATGGGTGCAGAGTCTTGCAGTACTTCTGCAGCAGGAACTTCGCCCAGAGGGAAGATCCCTGTCTGAATCTGTACCACAACTTAATAGATAAGCTGTCACAAGGTCTTTCAACCTGCGGAAACCCAGACCTCCCTCTAAGGGCGGGAGGCACGCACGGGACCACCAGGCCCAGTGCCATTTCTTCTCCTGCGGACGAGAGCCCCACAGGAATCCATTGAAGATCAGCTCAATCCTCTCCATGATAGCCAGAGGTGGTTGGACCACCTGAAACAGATAAATCGGGATCGAGAGGACGACGCTTCTGAGAAGAGTCATGCGACTCCCAGGCGAAAGTGTACGAGTCTCCCATCCCTCGAGTTTTTTCCTGATCTGAAGCAGGCGGGGCTCGAAAAGCACGCATTTTCTGTGCCCTCGGAATAACGGTGCGCTTAGGTACTTCATAGGGAGGTGCCCCTCCGCAAACCGGGTGATGCGCAGGATGCGGGAGCGGAGGCACTCCGGGCATCTCGGGATCAGATTGACGGCACTCTTAACCACATTGACCAGCTGGCCAGAGCAGTTCTCGAAGTGCCACAAGAAATCTTTGATGCGCTTCATCCCACGGGTGCCACCATTTGCGAAAATAATGACATCGTCAGCATATGCAAGGTGGGAGATCATGAGGTCACATCCCGAACGGAAGCGGAGCTCGGGGTGCTTGGAGAACAGATGGTTCAGACCCCGCGAGAGATATTCGGCCCCAAGAACAAAGAGGAGACGGGACAGGGGGTCGCCCTGGCGAAGCCCCCTGGTCGAGCTAAAGAACTAGCAGGGGTCCCATTGATGTTGACGGAGAACTTGCGAAGGGATATGCAAGTCAACACCATCGTCACCACCTGCTCAGAGAAACCGAACTTCCGGAGTACATCCAGGAAGAACGGCCACTGGACCCTATCGTAGGCCTTGGTCATGTCCAGTTTCAGGATAACATTACCTCCCCGGGTGGGGAGGTTCAGACTATGAGTAAGCTCCTGGGCCAGGAGAATGTTATCCGAGATCAGTCTGTCCGGAACAAAACCATTCTGATTATGAGAGATGAGGTCTCCGACAACGGTCTTCAACCTCGAATACAAGAGCTTAGAGATGATTTTGTTCGAGACATTGCACAAGCTAATGGGGCGGAAGTCCGTCCACGCGTGTGCGCCCGCCACTTTGGGAATCAAGGTGATCGTGGTGGCGGTGAAACTCTGGGGGATCGGGGAGCTATGAAAAAAATCAAGGACTGCATCAAAGACATCCTGATGGTTTATATCCCAACAGTGCTGATAGAAAAGCGAGGAGTACCCGTCAGGGCCAGCCACACTGTCCCTAGAGATGGAGAAAACCACAGCGCGCACCTCCTACAAGGTGGGGGTGGCGACGAGACTGTGGTTCTCAGATTGCGAGATGATTGACGGGAAGTCAGAGAAGTCTGGGCGGTCAAGCACAAAGGGGTCCCCTGTGAGGAGATTTTCAAAGAAAGCAGCCCCAGATTGCTGGATAAGCTCTGGAGACGTGAGACAAGTCCCGTTGTCCCAGATCCTGAAGATTTTGTTGGCCACGTGCTTTTTCTTAACCATATTGTGGAAGAGCTTATTGTTCATCTCCCCATCTTCCAGCCAATTTCACGCGGCTTTTTGCTTCCAAAAATCGGCCTCCATAGCCGTGGCATTAGCTAAATCCGCGTTACACTTGGATAGGCTTTGCCAAGAGAGCTCGCTGGGGGTCATTCTCGCAGGCCACCTCTGCGAGTCGCACCAACTTCTCCGCCTCAATTATTTTGTCAAAGATGTTGCCAAGCATCCCTCACAACATTGAAATCGCCACCCACAAGCCAGGGGCCACTGGCTGGCTTAACCTGGATGAGGGAATCCCAAAGGTGACGACGCTCTATGTGGTCGCACTTGGCATAGACAAAAGAGTAGAAGACATCTGCCGGGAGAAAGGCAGCGGAGACGCGGAGGTGGAGGAACTGATCGTGATCAAGCAAGCGCTCGACCTTGACGTCCTCCGACGAGAAGACCCAGATCTTATTATTGGAGTTGGAAATGACCTGGTGGAACCCTAACTGCGAGGTCATGAAACGATGAACCATGACAGTCATGGGTTCGAAGATGGCCAAAATGTTGACACGGTGGCGATCCACTAAGGTGTGGAGCTTCTGGAGGGACTTAGTGTTACCTAGTCCCCTGATATTCCATAGGAGACAATTCATGAGGAATGAACAGTAGGGGATCTCGATCTGTGTCGAGGGGACCTAGCTCTGCGCCTATTCTTCTTCGGTTGAAATTCTCTCAATTCAGTTAGGCGTTTATTGACTTGGTTGGACATATCAGTGTCATGGATGTCCCTATCAAAATCTCGTCCCTCACAGGACTCAGCACGACGCCCGTGGAGGTCAGGGTCTTCCCCAACAGAGGAGGTGGAAACAAGAGTGAAATCAGAGTGTGGGGGACCTTGATGGTGGATGATCTCCTCGAGAGAGTAGGAGGAGATTTCGGGCGGAGAATTAGGATTAAAGAGAGCTCGAGGTGACGAGAGAGAGAGACAGTCGGGATCCAGTGGCTACTGTGGTTAACCACACAGAGAGAAGTGTCAAGCACGAGGTCAATCACGGGGTGAACAATGAGAGGGTGCGGGGATCCAAGGTCCTCCGTGCAGTCAAGAAACTGAGCAGCATCCTCCTCCTCCGCCTCCTTGGCCCAGGGAAGAGCTAGAGGGGCACATTTGATCGAGAGGGATGCCTGCGACGAACTTGGAAGGGCAGACTCACTAGCAGGAGTGAGCGGGATAGCAGGAGAAGGGTGCGAAGGCACGAGAGGGGGATCGGGACCACGGCCCGTATCCTCAGACAGATGCTGAAGGAACTCGAAGGGGTTAGAGGTGGACGGATCATTTCTAGTGTGAGTTGGTCTCACATTGCG
The DNA here is from genome assembly GCF_022965805.1 of Primulina eburnea. NCBI lineage: Eukaryota > Viridiplantae > Streptophyta > Magnoliopsida > Lamiales > Gesneriaceae > Primulina > Primulina eburnea. Next base: position 61,254 of record NC_133115.1, on the reverse strand, counting down.
TCTCCTTCTGCGTTTAGCATCCCTAGTTTGGGTAGGGATCTGGGCATGCGGCTCCGACGAGGAGGTGTGAGGGCCCTCCTCAGTGGGTGGATGAGTCGAGGGTGATGGGGTAGGGGTGGGGTGGGGCGCCTTCCCCTGGGCTCTAGGTCGCCCCAACATTTTGCAGTCCAGGCAGTAAGAGGGGATTTTTTCATAGATGACAGTGATGTCCTGAGAGAAGCCGTCCCCTACCACCCAGATTTGGTCCCTACGGGGTTCTAAGACATTAATCTCAACACAAACCCTAGCAAAGACGCCACGGGATGCATCAGCTGTGAAATCATCTATCTTAGTAGGGTTCTCCACAAGTTTAGCGATGGCAAAAAGGCTTTTTTTGTCGCATAAGTGTAACGGCAATTCTGGAAATCTAACCCAGACTGGTGCTATGGGCGATTCCGCTTGAAGTTTGAACTCCGGAGTCCATTTGGAAAAACGGATTCCAATTGGGCCTACAAACATGACACTCTTGGACCAGAGGAGAGCATAGTCAGATTCACATGATAGAATTATAACCAGAAAACCTTTGGGTAGGAATTTCAGGCTATAAGAACGAGTGAAACCAGCTTTAGAGAGAGCAGCAGCTATTAAATTGTTAGGAACGATGGATCGGTTCCCCGAAATCTTCCCAACCAGGGCATACCTAAAATGTTCGACTAGAGTAGAAATCATCTTGTCGAGAAATCGGATACCTAATTTCCCATCGACAGTGGATGGCTCCGGAATATCCTCCATTGAATTACCGATATCATCAAAACTTTTTTTAATCGAACGAGGTGAGGGAGGGGCTAAAACATCACGAAAAGACACGGCAGGAAGTGACGTACCTGGGAGAGAAGCTGCCGAGTTCGAAGCAGAGTTGACTCGCAAGGGTTGACTCGGACGAGTTGCTGAGTTGACTCGGGCGGAGGGTGGCGGCGCACCGCCGAGGGCCGGCGAGGAGGCGGAGGGCCTGGAACCTGGCTGGAAAGCAGCCGACTCGGTCAACGGGGCAGTGCCGTGGTGGTGACTCGGTGGTGGACTCGGTGAGAGGAAGGGAAATTGGGCGTTTTTGATCGAGACCGGCGATCCTAAAATTGATGGGAGAATTGGATTGCCCATGATTGGTAGGCCATTCTGTGAAAATGAATTGAAAATCGGAGAGCAATCGGCCGGGAAATTTGATGTGGGAGTGATCGGCGGTAGGGTTTGGGGCACAAAATTAGGCTTTTGGGTTTTGGGTTTAGGGTTTTTTTAAAAAAAAAAAAAAACCGCCTGAGTGGCAGGGGGTTTGGCAGACCCCTGCCTGTAAATAACTGAAACAAAAAAATGTCGTCCGTACAGAGAAAAGAAAACCTAGGTGAGAAGGGGGACTAGACCAAGACCTCCTCATAAGGCTAAAAACATATGTAAACAATAATACGTGAATCAAAAAACAGAAAATATAGGAGTCAATCCAGAGAGAGCAGAGTAGCCATAGACTATGATGACACAAAGGAGGCGTATGATCCCGCCAGAACTCCCTGGTAAGTGGAAAGCTACAGTGGCGAAACAATGTGCTGAAAGCAAGCATCCAAATCTCCAGCATAGATGGGTCCAAGAGGGTGTGCCTCCTAAACCCTGTAAAGGTGGCAATGGGCGTCTGGTCCCACCCGAGCAATAATAAAAGGCCTGAAACGGCTGACCCGCCCAAAGACTAAGGGGCAAATATAAACCGAGAGACAATGGGCGTCTGGGCCCGCCCTGGAGGCAAAGCTGACCTCCTCAACGAGTGCGTCGGCGTTTGAGCTCCGCCAAGAGGAGACGCACAAAATCAAACAACAAGAAGAAGCCTGATACGGCTGACCCGCCCAAAGACTAATGGGCAAGTATAAACCGAGAGACAAACACACACATAACTCATGCACGCACACACACACACACACTAATGCACGTACACGGGCACATACGCACACAAAGGCTAACTCACGCACGCCCGCACACGTAGACGCACGCACACACGGAAGCACGCACACGAACACCTAAACACTCAAACTCACGCACACAGACGCACACGCTCATACCCAAATGAGCGCACACACACAGACGCATGCACGCGAAAAAAGCCACACACGCACCCATAGACGAAAATCAAAGGAAACTAACGAGCGAAGGAAATAAATTTTTTTTTTAATTGTAATTTTATTTTTGGCCGATTTTTTTTTTATGAGAGCCTGGAACGCAGGTACGGCAGCCCTGAGTGATCTGAGCAAACAAGAATCGAGATATGTCTGGGGAGAGCCGGCCCTGGCGTGAAAGTGTAACGCCGAGAAGTATGGGCCTCAGACGCTAGAGCATCCGCCACTGAGTTACCCTCCCTGTAAATATGAGAAATATGAACAGCATGCCCCCGCATAAGACAGCGAATCCTAGAGACAATAAAGTGAAGAGCCCACTGACATCTACGAGAACGGAGGATCTGGATGGAAATCTGGGAATCGGTCTCAATCCAAAGGAGACAAAGGCTAAGGTCAGAACAATGAAGGAGTCCTCTCCAAACAGCCCACATCTCCGCCCTGATGTTCGTTCCGACTCCGATGAACTCGCTGAACGAAAAAAGAACCTGACCAGAAGCATCACGAGCAACTCCTCCAACAGTAGACTCCCCGGGGTTACCTCTCGAACTGCCGTCTATGTTGAGCTTGAAGACCCCAGGAGGAGGTCTGAGCCACCTAACAATGGTCATCTTCAACATGCGCCGAAGACTGACCGAGATACATATCTGTCTCGCCACCTGAAGTGAGCCCAGCCAGTGCTTCCAATTCTGCAGCGAATACCAGGCTCAGCGCGGGGCCGAATCTGTAAGAGGCGCCGCCATGAAGGGGAGATGATCCCACGACAGGGGACACGGGCTGGGTGTAGAGTCTTGCAGTACTTCTGTAACTGTAACTTCGCCCAGAGGGAAGATCCCTGTCTGAATCTGTACCACAACTTCATAGAGAAGCTGTCCACAAGGTCTTTCAACCTGCGAAAGCCAAGGGTTTAGGGGTTAGGGGTTAGGGGTTAGGGTTTAGGGTTTTTTTTTTCCGGAAAACACCGCCGGATGCGGGGTTTAGGGTTTAGGTTTTTTTTTTTTTTTTTTTTAAAGGGTTTTGGGTTTGGGTTTGGGGTTTAGGGTTTAGGGTTTAGGGTTTTTTTTTTTTTTTAGATGAACGTCGCCTGAGTGGCGGGGGGTTAGGCAGACCCCTACCTGTAAATAACTGAAAAGTAAAAATGTCGTCCGTACAGAGCAAAGAAAACCTAAGTGAGAAGGAGGACTAGGCCAAGACCTCCTCATGAGGCTAGTAGCAAATGCAACAATAATACATAAATCAAAAGAGCAGATAATAAAAGGTTCACTCCAGTGGAAGCAGGATAACCAGCTAAAACCGTGATGTGATAGATAGCCGAATCTCCAGCAAGAGTGGGGCCAAAAAAGGCCCTCCTAGACCCTGTAAAAGTGGCAATGGCCGTCTGGGCCCGCCCTGAAGACAAGACTGTCCGACAAACCGAGTGCATCAGGCGTCTGAGATCCGACAGAAGGAAACGCACAATATCAAGCAGCAAGAAAAGTCCTGTGATGGCTGACCCGCCCAAACAACAAAAAAGGGGGATAAAGACTGAGAGACAATGGGCGTCTGGTCCCGCCCCGAAGGCAAAGCTGTCCGCCTCAACGAGTGCGTCAGGCGTCTGAGATCCGCCAAGAGGAGACGCACAAAATCAAGCAGTAAGGAAAGGCCTGAGCCGGCTGACCGGCCCACAGACTAATGGGCAAGTAAAAGAAACCGAGAGCCAAACACACACACACAACTCACGCACGCACGCACACACGGAGGCACACGAAAACCAACGCAAACAAGAGCCCACTCACGCACGCTCAGTGACTCACGCTCGCACACACACAGGAGTACACACACGAGATCCGACGCACACAATAGCTCACGCACGCACACACGGACGCACACGAAAAACCAACGCAAACAAGAGGCCACTCACACACACCCAAACACACGCAAAGAGACGTGTACTCAAGCACGCACCACGACGCACGCACTCACGCCCAAACGAGCGTACACATACAGACGCCTGCACGCGAAAGTAACATCACACGCGCCCAGAGGCGAAAACAAAGGTAACTATAGAGAGATATTTTTTTTTTTTTTGGCCGTTTTTTTTTTTTGGCCGATTTTTTTTTTTTTTTAAGAGAGCCTGGATCGCAGATACGGCAGCCCAGAACGATCTGAGCGAGCAAGAATCGAGATATGTCTGGGGAGATCCGGCCCTGGCGTGAAAGAGTATCGTCGAAAAGTATGGGCCTCGGTCGCTAAAGCATCCACCACTGAGTTACCCTCCCGATAAATATGAGAAAAAAGAACAGCACGCCCCCGCATAAGACAGCGAATCCTAGAGACAATAAGGTCAAGAGCCCACTGACATCTACGAGAACGAAGGATCTGGAGGGAAATCTGGGAATCGGTCTCAATCCAAAGGGGAAAAAGGCTAAGGTCAGAACAATGAAGGAGTCCTCTCCAAACAGCCCACAGCTCCGCCCTGATGTTGGTCCCGACTCCGATGAACTCGCTGAACGAAAAAAGGACCTGCCCTGAAGCATCCCGAGCAATCCCTCCAACAGTAGACTCCCCGGGGTTACCTCTCGAACTGCCGTCTATGTTGAGCTTGAAGACCCCAGGAGGAGGTCTGAGCCACCTAACAATGGTCATCTTCAGCATGCGCCGAAAATTGACCGAGAGACCTATCTGTCTCGCCACCTGAAGATAGCCCAGCCAGTGCTTGGGCTTAACAATGGAAGCCGAGTGGGCAAGACGAAGATAAGATACAACCTGATGCTTGACCGTCTCCCCAGAGATGGGTAATTGACGGTGCTTCGCATCGTTACGAGCTGTCCAAAGGAACCAAATGACGATGAAGGGCAGGAATTCCTTCACGTGGCCCCCCGGAGACCAGTCGAGAGTCCTCTTCCAAGAGCAGAGGAACAAATTGAGGTCCCCAGTCGAGGGGATTTGAAAGCAGAAAAAGGCACCGAAAAAATGCCAGACATGACGGGCAACGGGGCTGCCAAGGAAGATGTGCCTGAATGTCTCCGACAAATCACAACACTGGCACTTGGAAGCAAGAGCCACCCCGCGCCGCTGAAGGACCTCATCGATCGGCAGCCACCGATGCCAGAGTCTCCAGAAGAAGAAGGACATGGTGGGTCTCATCCACCTACCCCAGCAGGGGATAAATATATCAGACTGAGGGCCACGGTGGCGAACCAGCTCCCAAGCTGATTTCGTCGAGAAAACCCCGTCCGAGCTGTGAATCCAACAGGCAGAATCAGGCTCACCCACAAGAATGGGGACCAAAGTGATGGCCTCCGCAACAGAGGGGGCAACAACAGAGCAAAGACGGTCGTAGTCCCAGGCCCCCTCAACAAAGAAACTAGAGACGCGGGCCTCACGGTTCCCTCTAACCTCCCTCTGATCAGATAGAGGGGTATCACCAGTCCAGATATCATCCCAGAATGAGATGTCGCCGTGACCAATTCTCCAGCGAATGCCAGGCTCAGCGTGGGGCCGAATCTGTAAGAGGCGCCGCCAAGAAGGGGAGATAAGCCCACGACAGGGGACACGGGCTGGGTGCAGAGTCTTGCAGTACTTCTGCAGGAGGAACTTCGCCCAGAGGGAAGATCCCTGTCTGAATCTGTACCACAACTTAATAGAGAAGCTGTCCACAAGGTCTTTCAACCTGCGGAAGCCCAGACCTCCCTCTAAGGTCGGGAGGCACGCACGGGACCACCGGGCCCAGTGCCATTTCTTCTCCTGCGGGCGAGAGCCCCACAGGAATCCATTGAAGATCAGCTCAATCCTCTCCATGATAGCCAGAGGTGGTTGGACCACCTGAAACAGATAAATCGGGATCGAGAGGAGGACGCTTCTGAGAAGCGTCATGCGACTCCCTGGCGAGAGAGTACGAGTCTCCCATCCCTCGAGTTTTTTCATGATCTGAAGCAGGAGGGGCTCGAAAAGCACGCATTTCCTGTGCCCACGGAATAACGGTGCGCCCAGGTACTTCATAGGGAGGTGCCCCTCAGCAAACCCGGTGATGCGCAGGATGCGGGAGCGGAGGCGCTCCGGGCATCTCGGGGGCAGAATGACGGCACTCTTAACCACATTGACCAGCTGGCCAGAGCAGTTCTCGAAGTGCCACAAGAAATCTTTGATGCGCTTCATCCCGCGGGTTCCACCATTTGCGAAAATGATGACATCGTCAGCATATGCAAGGTGGGAGATCATGAGGTCACAACCCGAACGGAAGCGAAGCTCGGGTGCTGGGAGAACAGACGGTTCAGACCCTGCGATAGATATTCGGCCCCAAGAACAAAGAGGAGAGGGGACAGGGGGTCGCCCTGGCGAAGCCCCCTGGTCGAGCTAAAGAAACCAGCAGGGGTCCCATTGATGTTGACGGAGAACCTGCAAAGGGATATGCAAGTCGACACCATCGCCACCACCTGCTCAGAGAAACCGAACTTCCGGAGTACATCCAGGAGGAACGGCCACTGGACCCTATCGTAGGCCTTGGCCATGTCCAGTTTCAGGATAACATTACCTCCCCGGGTGGGGAGGTTCAGACTATGAGTAAGCTCCTGGGCCAGGAGAATGTTATCCGAGATCAGTCTACCCGGAACAAAACCACTCTGATTCTGAGAGATGAGGTCTCCGACAACGGTCTTCAACCTCGAATACAAGAGCTTAGAGATGATTTTGTTCGAGACATTGCACAGGCTAATGGGGCGGAAGTCCGTCCATGCATGTGCGCCCGCCACTTTGGGAATCAAAGTGATCGTGGTGGCGGTGAAACTCTGAGGGATCGGGGAGCCATGAAAAAAATCAAGGACAGCATCAAAGACGTCCTGATGCACAAACTCCCAACAGTGCTGATAGAAGAGCGAGGAGTACCCGTCGGGGCCAGCCACACTGTCCCTAGAGATAGAGAAAACCACAGCGCGCACCTCCTCCAGGGTGGGGGCGGCAGCAGCCATACTGTGGTTCTCAGATTGCCAAATGAGGGACGGGAAGTCAGAGAAGTCTGGGCGGTCAAGCACAAAGGGGTCCCCTGTGAGGAGATTTTCAAAGAAAGCAGCCCCAGATTGCCGGATAAGCTCTGGGGACGTGAGACAAGTCCCGTTGTCCCAGATCCTGGCTGGCTTAGCCTGTAGGAGTGAATCCCAAAGGTGACGGCGCTCGATGTGGTCGCACTTGTCATAGACAAAGGAGTGGAAGACGTCTGCCGGGAGAAAGGCAGCGGAGACGCGGAGGTGGAGGAACTGGTCGTGATCAAGCAGGCGCTCGACTTTGACGTCCTCCGACGAGAAGACCCAGATCTTATTATTGGAGTTGGAAATGACCTGGTGGAACCCTAACTGCGAGGTCATGAAACGATGATCCAAGACAGTCATGGGTTCGAAGACGGCCAAAATGTTGACACGGTGGCGATCGACTAAGGGTTTAGGGTTTCGGGTTTAGGGGTTAGGGGTTGGGGTTTGGGGTTTAGGGTGTGGGGTTTAGGGTTTAGGGTTTAGGGTTTTTTTTTTTTAGGGTTTAGGGTTTTGGGTTTGGGGTTTGGGGTTTCGGGGTTGGGGTTTAGGGGTTGGGGTTTGGGGTTTGGGGTTTCGGGGTTCGGGTTTAGGGTTGGGGGTTGGGGGTTAGGGGTTTAGGGTTTAGGGTTTAGGGTTTAGGGTTTTGGGTTTTGGGTTTAGGGTTTAGGGTTTTTTTTTTTTTTTTTTTTGCGGGGGGGTTAGGCAGACCCCTACCTGTATATATCCACAAAATAAAAAGTAACAGCAGAAAGAAAACCTAAAAGAGGAGGGGGACAAAACCAAGACCTCCTCAAAAGGCTAAAGCAGTAGAAACATAAATACCAAGTAGCCTAGGGACATAAATACATATGCAAAAATAACCCTAGACTACGACAAAAAAATGCGCCAGAAACTAATCAAATACGAGCTGCGCTAAGAGTCAACACGCCGAAGAAGACCAAATGATAACTGGGAGATGAGTGCAGAATCCATGGAGAAATTCTCATCTCTAAGCCATCACCCTGAAGAATCCAATCTGTCAAAACTACTCTAATCTGAAACCGAGTAACTGTATGAATCCCAGCAGTCAAAATAAGATAAGGCCAGGAAATCACTGTACAATGACGATAGAAGAGCAAAATGAAGATCGCAATCCAGCCAGAACAAAAAAGATCCTGCATCTGAAGTATAAATCTGACGAAGGTATCATAACAATGAAGAGGATCGTCCGGAAAGAATCCCTGGAACCACCACGACATCCAGTAAAATCCTGTAAAAGAACTGAGACGGCGGGCAAGGAGAAACTGCAGTAAACGCCCGCCAGGGACCAGAAGTGGACCAAAGAGAGGCCCAAACAGAAATAGCGCTCCAGGGAATATGAGAGGGCCAAAGAAGAGCACCAAGAGGGTAAGTGCGAGAGCCCACCCAATCCCGAGGAGACCAAACATGTAGTGTGCGAGTGTCTGGGCCCACTCACACCAGACTGGCAAAACGGGGGAAAAGAGAAACCCCCTAAATAACAGTACCTGCAAAGAAAAAATATACATATACATATAGAAATACCGAAGAAATGGGTCCAAGAGAAGGGATGGGCTGCAAGCGGCTAAGAACATCGATATCTCAGGTAGGGAAGTCCGGAGGTATCCGAACGTGCAAGTATGGAAATGTGCCTAGGGAGGGAGGGACCTAACTCTAAGGTAAAGTGCCTAAGGGTATGGGCCCTCGCCGCCAATGCATCCGCCACCGAATTACCCTCCCGGAATATATGCGAAATATGAACAGATCGCCCCCTCAAAAGGACCAGAATCCTGGATATAATGTGATCAAGACCCCAGCAACATCGACGGGAACGAATGAGCTGAATAGAAGTCAGAGAATCAAGCTCGATCCAAAGAGGGAAAAAAGAATGATCAGAACAAAGGAGAAGACCCCTCCAAACCGCCCAAAGCTCAGCCCGGAGAGAAGACCCAGCTCCGATGAACTCGCTGAATGAGAGCACGACCCTCCCGGAATCATCCCGAACAACGCCACCAGCAGAGGAGTCCCCAGATGTACCACGCGCGCTCCCATCCACATTAAGCTTGAAGCACCCGGACGGCGGCCGCAGCCAACGAACAATCGCCGTCCTATGAAATCTGTGGAGAGAAACCGAAATACCCAGCAATCTCGCCACATGAAACACACCCAGCCAATGTCTGGGCTTGACAGTACGTGCAGAGTGAGCGAGACGCAGGTAAGACAAAATCTGAAACTTCACCGTCTCCCCAGAGATGGGAAGATGACGGTGCTTAGCATCGTTCCGCGCAGTCCAAAGGAACCACAGGACAATGCAGGGAAGAAACTCCCGCACATGGCCCCCCCGGGACCAGACCAAATCTCTCTTCCACGCACTGAGGAACAAACTGAAATCCTCAGTGTCGGGAATACGAACCCGAAACACTGCGCCAAAGAAGTGCCAGACAGACCGAGCAACCGGGCTGCGAATGAATATGTGTGTGAATGTCTCAGACATATCACAACACTGACATCTCGAGGCTAACGCAAAACCCCGGCGCTGGAGCACCTCATCAACTGGGAGCCATTGATGCCAGAATCTCCAGAGGAAGAACGACATGGTAGGCCTCAACCAGCTCCCCCAACACGGGCGGAATATATCAGAAGACGGAGCACGCTGACGGATCAGCTCCCAAGCAGATCTCACAGAGAAAGCACCATCGGAGCTATGGATCCATCGTGCCAGATCAGGGTCACCCGAAAGAACAGGAATCAAAACAATCTCCTCGGCAACCGAAGGAGCAACAACCGCACAGAGGCGATCAAAATCCCAGGACCCCTCAGAAAGAAAATGAGAGACCCGAACATCACGGCCCCCGCGGACCACACACCGGGAGGACAAAGGAACGTCCCCAAACCAAGTGTCATCCCAAAAGAAAACATCTCCGAGACCAACTCGCCAGCGAATGCCAGGCTCCGCGCGAGGGCGGATCCTGAGGAGACGACGCCAAATGGGGGAAATAGAAGCACGGGCGGGGACACAGGCAGGAGCATCCAGCCGGCAATACTTCCGGAAAAGGAATCTCGCCCATAAAGAAGAGCCCTGCCGAAATCTAAACCATAATTTGATCGAGAAACATTCCACGAGATCTTTCAATCTGCGGAATCCAAGTCCCCCCTCAATCACGGGGAGGCAAGCCCGGGACCACCGGGCCCAGTGCCACTTCCTTTCCAAGGGTCTCGACCCCCAGAGGAAGGCGTTGAAGGCCCGCTCAAGCTTCTCCATGACAGCCAGAGGTGGCTGAACCACCTGAAACAGATAAATCGGCATGGAGAGGAGCACGCTACGTATCAGGGTCATGCGGCTACCCGGGGAGAGGGTCCGAATCTCCCAACCCTCTAACTTCCTACGAACAGACTGTAGGAGGGGCTCAAAAAGGGAGCAAGTGCGATTACCCCGATAAAGGGGAACTCCGAGGTACTTGAGGGGCAGATGACCCTCGGCGAACCCGGTGATGCGCAAAAGCCGGGAGCGGAGGCGCCCAGAGCACCTCGGAGGCAAAATCAAAGAACTCTTGGCAGCATTCACACGCTGCCCCGAACAGTTCTCGTAGTGATGCAGAAAATCGACAAGGCGCTGCATACCACGAGACCCACCACTGGCAAAAATAATGACATCATCAGCATAAGCCAGGTGGGAAATCAGGATATCACAATCAGAACGATACCTAAGCGCAGGATGCTGCAGGTAGAGTCGGTCAAGGCCACGAGAGAGATACTCCGCCCCCAAAACGAAGAGAAGGGGAGACAATGGATCGCCCTGCCGGAGGCCTCTGGTGGAACCAAAAAACCCCGAGAGAGAGCCATTGATGTTCACAGAGAAATGACAATGGGAAATACAGGCCGAGACCAAAGCCACAACACGCTCTGAAAAACCAAAATGTCTCATAACGTCAAATAGGAAATGCCACTGGACCCTATCATAGGCCTTGGCCATATCCAACTTCAAGATGACATTACCACCACGAGAGGGGAGAGTAATGCTGTGAGTGAGCTCCTGGGAAAGGAGGATATTATCAGAGATCATCCGACCCGGAACGAAGCCACTCTGATTCGGGGAAACAAGTCTCTCCACCACATCCCTCAACCGAGAGTACAACAGCTTAGAGATGATTTTGTTCGTGACATTGCACAGGCTGATCGGACGGAAGTCCGACCAGGCGTGTGCACCCTCGACTTTGGGAATAAGAGTGATCGTGGTGGCGGTAAAGCCCTGAGGCATAGGAGAACCCTGGAAAAAATCAAGAACAGCACCAAAAACATCCTGATGGACAATCTCCCAGCAATGCTGAAAGAACGCCGAGGAAAAGCCATCAGGGCCAGCAACGCTATCAGGGTGAATGGAGAAGACGGTCGCGCGGACCTCCTCCAAAGAGGGAATCGCAGCAATACCATCATTCTCCACGGCAGAAATAACCGAGGGAAAACCCGAAAAATCAGGACAATCGAGCGCAGAGGGCTCCCCGGTAAGAAGATCTTGGAAAAACAAGGCTCCCGACTGCTGAATCAAATCCTGAGACGTCAGGCAAACCCCATTCTCCCATATGCGGAAAATTTTATTCGCCACGCGCTTTTTCCTCACCATATTATGGAAGAGTCTGGTGTTCTGCTCACCATCCTCAAGCCAATGGCAAGCCGCTTTCTGTTTCCAAAAATCCGCCTCCATGGCGGTGATACGAACCAGATCCTCATTGCGATCGGACAGGGAAGTCCAATTCGCGTCAGAAGGGTCGGCCTCACAAACATCCTCAGCTGAACGAACAGCCCTCTCAGCCTCAGTGAGTCTATCAAAGATGTTACCAAAAACATCTCGATTCCACCACCGGAGGTGATGCTTGAGACGCTTCATCTTGGCAAAAAGCCGAGGCATGCCGCTCAGACTGCAAGGCAGATTCCAATTAAGCCTCACAGTCTGCAAAAAACCATGGTGCCTAACCCACATACGCTGGAAGCGAAACGAGCTCGGCCCACGGGCAAAAACAGGGGCGGTAACCAAAAGCGGACAGTGATCCGAGACAGTACGAGCGAGATGTTCAACCCGAATCGAGTTGAAATGATCTCCCCAATCAACAGAAACCAAGACCCTGTCCAACCGCTTCCAAATGGTCTTATTCGTCCAAGTGAACGAAGACCCCTCAAAACCAGCATCGATCAAGCCAGAATCAAGAATAAAAGTGTTGAACTCCTCCATGGGTAGCAACCTACCACCACGGGAACCCAAGCACTCAGACGCATCCCTGACGACATTAAAGTCGCCCCCAACCAGCCAGGGACCCAAAACAGGCTTAACCAAAAGCAAAGAAGCCCAAAGATCCCTACGCTGAACATAATCACATCTAGCATAGACAAAAGAACAAAATATCTCTGTCGGCAAGAAAGAGGCAGAGACTCTGATGTGAAGGAACTGAGCATGATCAAAAACACACTCCGCCCTCACATCAGCAGCAAAAAATACCCAGATATGACCGGAGAGATTAGAGATGACTCCAGAAAACCCCAAACGGCGAGTCATGAATCTCGGATCCAGATCAATCAAGGGCTCCAAAACAGCCAAAACCTTAATCTGTTTCTCCTTCACAAAGGCATGAAGCCTCTGCTGGGACTCCGAACCTCGAAGTCCCCGGATATTCCAGATTAAACAATTCATGGGGAACGGGTGGAAGAAGGACCCGATCGCTTTTTATGCGATCGCCGACCATCATCCTGAGGTCTTTTTCTGGGGTTGGACATGTCAGTGTCCAGAATACTACACTCGGACCCACAGCTAACTCCAGACACAGAATGTCGATCAAAATCCTGATCAGGATCATCAGCCGACATGTGACTGGGGGTCATCTCAAGAATAGGGGGTCCCTGTCGAGCAATCAACTCGTCCAGCATAGAAGTGGCATCAGCAGGGGATGCAGGAAAAGATGGGACCGAGTGGCTGCTATGATTTTCAATACAAACCTCCGGGGGGACAAACACAGTCACCACATCCGGGCGTGGAGATCCAAGGTCATCCACGCAGTCCACAAAAGGAACACTCTCATCGTCCTCAGCCACCGTGACCGCAGGGCGGTCAGAAGAAGGGGCCTCCTGATGAGAACTCAAACCGACAGAGGGATCAGGAACACCTAATCCAAGCTCCTCAGAGCCAACCTCTGTCTCCTGCAAATGTGAAAGAACTCCAAAAGAGTTCGAAGCAAGGGGGTCATCCCTCGGGAGAGCCTGACGAACAGGCCTCCGTCTCTGTCTACGCCAGGGGACCATGGCCATTGACATGAAGCTGGGGCTGTGGTCCCGGGACAACGACAGGGGCTGCACCGTCAGGTGGTGCCTGAGCAGGAGGCGCCTCCGGCTGAGGAGGCCCTCGATCAGCAGGCTTGGATCGAGCAGGTTTAGGATTTTTACCATGAGAATAGCAAACGTCGGTCGAATGACCCAACATCTTGCAATCCAAGCAATACCCAGGTATTTTCTCATACACAACATCAATCTCCTGGGTATGATCACCCCAGCCCACCCAAATTTGCTTAACGGGTGGTTCCAACACATTCATCTCCACACAGACTCGAGCAAAAGCGCTCCGAGAGGAGTCAGCAGTAAAGTCATCCATTTTCACCGGGTTGCCCAAAATCTTAGCAAGGGCAAAAAGACTTTTCTTGTTAAACAGGTGAATGGGCAAACCCGGGAGACGCACCCAAACAGGGGCGATGGGAGATTCTTCCTGTAGATTGAATTCCGGGGTCCATTTGGAGAAACGGATCCCGAGAGGTCCCACCATCATCTGCCCACGCGTCCAAAAAAACGCATAATCCTCCTCACAATGAAGTGAGAGGATCAGAAAACCCCGAGGCAAAAACCTCAAATCAAAAAATCGCTTCAATCCCAAACGAGCAAATGCCTTAGAAATGTCTGAATTTGGGACTAAGGATCTATTACCAGAAATCTTCCCAACCAAAGAAAACTTAAAAGGCTAGGTCAGGGAAGACATTACCTCATCCGGGAAAAAAATACCCGGTTTCCCATCCTTAAGAGTCGGTGGGGGCATTTCTTCCATAGCATTCACGACATCTCCAAAGCCATTCTTCCCCGAGCGAGGGGAAGTAGGAGCCAGAGCATCCCTAAATGACACCGGAAACGTCTTAGTCGCCCGAGAATCAGATTTAGAAGACAAACCCGAGTTGTTGACTGTTGAGTTGACTCGGTCAACGTGCTGAGTTGACCCGGCCGAGTTGATCGCCGAGTTGACCACCTGAGAGGTACCAAAGATCGGCGACGGCGAGGAGATCACGGAACCGGTCTTCAATCCACTAGAACCGGCCGGCAGAGGGGTCGATTGAACCAAGGAAAGTGATGAAATTCGAATATCACCTTGAAATTGGGGGTTTCCGACCGGTGGTCGGAAACCGGAAATTGATTGAGGCAAAACACGACCCATGGCTGGACGATGAAGTTGGCCAAAGGAATTGAAGAAAAACGCCGGAACTCCGCCGGAATTCGGAGCTGAGTACGACGGTGGAATCGCGACTGGGGCAGAAACGGTAGATCTGAAATTGCCGTCGACGGTGAACGGCGTTGGGGCTGAAACGTGTGCCATCTGAATCGTCTGAGTCTGGGCATCACAGATCGGGGCTTGTATTGAAACGACGTTGCACGAAGCGGCCGGAATCGAAGAACAAAGCGCCGGCGAGCTCGTGAACAGTGAAGGCGTCACTTTGATCGGTGATAACGGTGGATATACTGTATTATCGAGGCTGAGGGTGGTACCAAAAGAACCGTCTGTTCGAGGCGAGTTGAACGGTGGGTGGTCGGCGCCGATTGGAGCAGTGTACGGCGCCGGCGAAGTTTTGAACGGAAATGAGCCATTTTCGATCGGGAAATCGGAGGGGTTGTCGGACTCGGAATGGTCTGAAATTTTGCAGGTGAGGTCGCCGAAGGACGGCGGTTCAGATGGTGGTGGTGGCCGGCCGGGAACCGGCGGCGGCGGCATGGCGGCAGGTAGGGCGTGAATAGTGACGGGTTTAGTGTGTTTTTTCTCACCTTTTACTGTGTGTTTTTTCAGAGAAAATTTTTTGGGGGCGGTTTAGGGTTTAGGGTTTAGGGTTTAGGGTTTTAGGGTTTAGGGTTTTGGGTTTTGGGTTTTGGGTTTAGGGTTTAGGGTTTAGGGTTTAGGGTTTAGGGTTTTTTTTTTTTTTTTTTTTTTTTTTATATATAAACACAAAAGAAATACAAGATAAAGCCTAAAGAGAGGGGGACTATACCAAGACCTCTCTAAAAGCTAGTCTAACAACACATAAAACATAAATCCATAAATCCTAGGGTGGCAAATACATGTGCCAAAATCTAATCCCTAGGAAAAGCGCATAATAAAAATGAACATATAAGAGCAGCGCTGAATACATCAAAACATCGAAGCATGTCTAAGCTGTAAAGATCCGACTCAGATGTAGGTGCAAAAGACAACCAATTGTACCCATCGCTGAGCCGTCTGTCGCTGGAAGTCCAACATGACAATGGAATCCTACTCCGAGAGCTGTGCGCAGTAAATGATCTCGCAATCAAAATAGTATACGGCTGGAGAAGCACTGTGCCAAAACAGGAGAAGCACAGATGAAGGACCGCAATCCAGCTGAAGTGATAGAAGCGCCAAATCCCGAGAAAAAGGTGAAAACGTATGGAGCTCATAACGTCATAAATCCTAGCATGACTGGAACGCTGATATAAAAGGTAGCCAAGAGAGAACATGGAGAGCCGCCAATACACATAGCAAAAGCAAAGAACATATAAATCCCAACATGAATGGAGCTCTGGTCCAGAAAATTCACTGAGATAGATCATCCAAAGCCACCATGAAAGTCGGCAAGAGAACCCAAGATATAGAAAGCGGCGGCCAAGGAGAAGCCTGCAGATAACGACCGCCAGAGAACAGGGGTGGTCCAAATAAAAGCACCAATGTAGAAGGTGCGAGAGTCCACCCAGATCCAAAGAAACAAAACACTCCAAAGTGACAGTACCTGCAAAGGAAAAATACATATATATAGATATAAATAGAAGTAGATCCAAAGAAAGGAAGGGGCTGCAAATAGCTAAGAACATCTATATCTAAGGTAGGGAAGCCCAGAGGTATCCGAGCGGGTGAGGATGGATATGTGCCTGGGTAGTGAAGGACCTAACTCTAAGGTATAAACCCTAATGGTATGAGCCCTCGCCGCCAATGCATCCGCCACCGAATTTCCCTCCCGGAAAATATGTGAAAAATGAACTGCCCGCCCCCTCAAAAGAAACAAAATCCGAGTGACTGTATGATGAAGGTCCCAATGACACCGACGAGAACGCAGGATCTGAAGAGAAATCTGAGAATCGGTCTCAACCCAAAGGGGAAAAAGACCAAGATCGGAACAGATAAGAAGGCCCCTCCAAACCGCCCAAAGCTCCGCCCGAACATTGGTCCCGACTCTGATAAACTCGCTGAAGGAGAGCACCACCCTGCCAGAAGAATCACGCACAACACCACCGACAGACGAGTCCCCAGGATTGCCCCTCGAACTCCCATCAACATTCAGCTTAAAGCACCCAGGAGGTGGACAGAGCCACCGGACAATCGCTAACCTATGGGTCCGCTGAAAGCCAACAAAGATACCCAGCGATCTGGCCGCCTCAAAGGCACCAAGCCAGTGCTTGGGCTTAACAATGAAAGCAGCATGGGCAAGACGCAGATAATCCAAAATCTGAGACTTCACAGTCTCCCCAGAAATACGCGACTGACGGTGCTTCGCATCATTACGAGCCGTCCAGAGAAACCACAAAACAATGAAGGGCAGAAACTCCTTGACGTGGCCCCCAGGTGTCCAATGAAGATTTCTCTTCCAAGCGCTAAGGAACAACCTGAGATCCCCTGTGCAGGGGATCCGGACACGAAATATGGCCCCAAAGAAATGCCAGACATAACGGGCTATCGGGCCATCAATGAAGACGTGTGTAAATGTCTCCGACATATCACAACACTGGCATCGAGAAGCCAACTCAAAACCACGACGCTGGAGCATATCATCCAACGGGAGCCACTGATGCCAAAACCTCCAAAGAAAAAAAGACATCGTGGGCCTCAACCAACGGCCCCAACAAGGAGTGAAGATATCAGAAACAGGGTCTCTCAATCGGACAAGCTCCCAAGCAGACCTAATCGAGAACGCACCGTCAGAACTGTGAATCCAAATCGCCAAATCAGGCTCGCCAAAGGCAATCGGGGTCAAAGTAATCGTCTCAGCAACAGAAGGGGCCACCACGGCGCAAAGAAGATCGAAATCCCAGGCCCCCTCAGACAAAAAGTGAAAAACCCGAACATCACGGCCCCCACGGACCTCACACTGGCTGGACAGGGCAGTCTCGCCAAACCATATGTCATCCCAAAAGGACACGTCTCCAAGGCCAACACGCCAGCGAATGCCAGGCTCGGCGCGAGGTCTGATCCGTAGGAGACGACGCCAGGTGGGGGATATGAAACCACGAGGGAGAACAGAGGCAGGAGCATCCATGTGGCAATACTTCCGTAAAAGGAACCTCGCCCAGAGAGAGGAGCCCTGCCGAAACCGGAACCACAATTTAATAGAAAAGCTATCCACCAGATCTTTCAATCTGCGGAAGCCAAGACCACCCTCCATCACTGGGAGACAGGCTCGAGACCACTTTGCCCAGTGCCATTTCTTCTCCAGTGGCCGCGACCCCCAGAGAAAACGGTTGAAAACCAGCTCAAGCTTCTCCATGACAGCAAGCGGTGGCTGTACCACCTGAAACAGATAAATAGGCATGGAGAGGAGCACACTACGGATAAGGGTTATGCGGCTACCCGGAGAGAGCGTCCGGATCTCCCAACCCTCTAACTTCCTACGAACAGACTGTAGGAGGTTCTCAAAGAGGGAACATACTCGGTTACCCCGAAACAAGGGGACTCCAAGGTACTTGAGGGGCAAATGACCCTCCGCAAACCTGGTGATGCGCAAGATCCGAGTGCGAAGATGCTCAGAGCACCTCGGAGGCAAGATAACAGAACTTTTGACAGCGTTCACCAGCTGTCCCGAACAATTCTCATAATGATGCAGTAAACCCATAAGGCTCCGCATACTACGAGACCCACCATTGGCGAAAATAATGACATCATCAGCATAAGCCAGATGGGAAATCAGAATATCACAACCAGAGCGGTACCTGAGCTCAGGATGCTGCAGGTAGAGTCGGTCAAGGCCGCGCGATAGGTACTCCGCCCCCAAAATGAAAAGCATGGGGGACAAGGGATCGCCCTGTCTGAGGCCTCTAGTGGAACCAAAGAACCCCGAGAGAGAGCCATTGATGTTCACGGAGAAATGACAATGAGATATGCAAGCCGAGACCATCTCCACAACCCGCTCCGAGAAACCAAAGTGTCTCAAAACCTCGAAGAGGAAAGGCCACTGGACCCTGTCATAGGCCTTGGCCATATCCAACTTCAGGATAACATTACCGCCACGAGTGGGGAGAGTGAGACTGTGAGTGAGTTCCTGGGCGAGTAGAATATTATCGGAGATCATCCGACCCGGAACGAAGCCACTCTGATTCGGTGAAATAAGTCTCTCCACCACAACCCTCAGCCGAGAGTACAACAGCTTAGAGATGATCTTATTCGTAACATTGCACAGACTAATCGGACGAAAGTCCGACCAAGCATGAGCACCCGCAACTTTGGGGATCAGAGTGATTGTGGTGGCGGTAAAACCCTGGGGGAGGGGAGAACCCCTGAAAAAATCCAGAACAGCATCAAAAACATCCTGATGAACAATCTCCCAACAATGCTGAAAGAATGCCGAGGAGAAGCCATCAAGCCCAGCCACACTATCAGGGTGTATGGAGAAGACAGTCGCACGAACCTCCTCCAAAGAAGGGGTCGCAACAATACCCTCATTCTCCACAGCAGAAATAACGGAGGGGAAACCCGAGAAATCAGGACACGCAAGCACAGAGGGGTCACCAGTAAGCAAATGCTGGAAGAACGAGGCTCCCGACTGCTGAATCAACTCAGGAGACGTCAGGCATACCCCATTGTCCCAGATGCGGAAAATCTTATTCGCCACCCTTTTCTTCTTCACCATGTTATGAAAGAGTTTGGTGTTCCTCTCACCATCCTCTAACCAGTTGCAAGCAGCTTTCTGTCTCCAAAAATCCGCCTCCATGGCGGTGACACGGGCCAGATCCTCATTACGATCAGACAGAGAAGTCCAATTCAACTCAGAAGGATCAGCCTCACAGACAGGCTCAGCAGATCGAACAGCCCTCTCAGCCTCAATGATTTTATCGAAAAGGTTCCCAAAAACATCCTGATTCCACCACTTGAGGTGATGTTTGAGGCGCTTCATCTTAGCAAAAAGACGAGGCATACCACTCAAACTACAAGGCAGAAACCAATTGAGCCGAACAGTCTGCAAGAAACCATGATGCCGAAGCCACATACGCTGGAAGCGAAACGAGCTCGGCCCACGGGCAAAAATCGGAGCGGTGACCAAAAGCGGACAGTGGTCAGAGAAAGTACGGGGAAGATGTTCAACACGAATGGAGCTGAAATGATCACCCCAATCAACGGAGACCATAACCCTGTCCAACCGCTTCCAAATGGTCTTATTCGTCCAAGTGAACGAAGAGCCCTCAAAACCGGCATCAACCAGACCAGAATCCAAAATGAAAGTATTGAACTCCTCCATGGGTAGAAGCCTACCACCACGGGTGCCCAAACACTCAGATGCATCTCTGACAACATTAAAATCACCCCCCACAAGCCAAGGACCCAGAGCAGGCTTGACCTGAAGAAGGGAAGACCAAAGATCTCTGCGCTCAACGTAGCCGCAGCTGGCATAAACAAATGAACAAAACACCTCAGTCGGTAAAAAAGAGGCGGACACCTTGATGTGCATGAACTGAGCATGATCAAAAACACACTCAGTCTTCACATCCGCAGAAGAAAAAACCCAAATATGACCAGAAAGATTCGAAATGACTCTAGAAAAACCAAAACGGCGAGTCATGAATCTCTGGTCCAACATTATCATCGGCTCCAAAATGACCAAAATCTTAATCTGATGCGCCTTCACATAAGCATGAAGCCGCTGTTGGGACTCCGAACTCCGAAGTCCCCGAACATTCCAAATGAGGGAATTCATGGAGACCGATGAGCAGAAGCACCCGGCCGCCGCTTAAACGAATCTCCCAACCTTTCTTTTTTCCTTTTATTGACGTTCGACATATCAGTATCCTGAGCACCAGAATCAGAATGCCGATCAAACCCCGTGTCGAGGTCATCAGCAGACATACGCTCGACAATCCGCTCACAAACAGGAGACCCCTGTTGAGCAACAAGTTCATCAAGATGAGAGGAAACATCTGGAGAAGAAGGAACGGAGGGAATCGAATGGCAACTGTGATTTTCCATGCACTGAAAAGAAGTGCCAGTACCCCCCTCCTCAAACTGATGAACCAAAGACTGAACAGACACACAAGCCTTACCCGAAGGTAAGGTGTCAACAATGGGCAGACCCAAACTAATCGGGTCAACACCAACAACAGGATCCTGATCCAAAGGAGCATCTCCAAGTAAACCATCACCCACAACCTCCAAGTGGGATCCAAGATCAGGATTGGGGCCAACCAACTCAGTAGCGTCGCAACGCTGAGCCTCATCATGCCAGGGTGACAAAACCTCAAAGGCATTTGAGGAATTAACTTGCTGCGGAACAGCAGGGACTGTAGGGGGGGATCCAGCAGGAGTACCCCTGCGCACGGGTCGCCTCCTCCGTCTACGCCTGGGGCCATCGCCATTTTCATGAAGCTGGGGCTGTGGTCCAGGATTAAAGACAGGAACAGCACCCTCCTGGGGTGTTTGGGCTTTGGGATGAACTGGATCTTGAGATTTTTGAAACCCGGGCTTAGGCCTCGACGGCCTAGGATTCTTCCCGTGAGAATAACACACGGTAGCTGAATGTCCCAGCATCTTGCAGTCAATGCAATATGCGGGGATCTTTTCATAAATAACATCAATAACCTGTGTGTGATCACCCCAACCAACCCATACCTGCTGAATGGGAGGCTGTAAAACATCAATTTCCACACATACTCGGGCGAAAGCGCCTCGAGAGACATCAGCGGTGTGGTCGTCCATCTTAACAGGCTTACCTACAAGACTCGCAAGAGCAAAAAGAGTACGCTTGTCGAACAAATGCAAGGGTAAGCCCGGAAAACGGATCCAGACTGGCGCAATGGGGGATTCCTCATGCAGATTAAATTCGGGGGTCCACTTAGAAAAACGGATCCCAAGTGGTCCCACAAAAATGTTCCCCCTCGACCAAACACGCGCGTAATCTTCTTCACATGAGAGAGAAATAACCAAAAAACCTCTGGGTAAGAATTTCAAGTCAAACGATCGCACTAGTCCCATTTTTTCGAAAGCCACAGAAATTGAAGAATTAGGGACTAAGGACCTGTTCCCCGAAATTTTACCGACTAGAGCATATTTAAAAGGTTCTATCAGTGAAGAAATTACCTCAACCGGGAATCGGATACCCGGCTTGCCATCCAGAATAGACGGCTCAGGCAGCGCCTCCATCGAATTACGAACATCCTCGAAACTTTTCTGCACGGTGCGAGGAGACGGAGGTGCAAGAGCATCACGAAAAGAAACAGTAGCCCGAACCCCAGCACGAAGGACGGGTTTGACCACAGATGCAGAACCATTGACTGCCGAGTCAACTCGGTCAACACGGCGGTTTGACTCGCCCGAGTTGACTCGCGAGTTACCGGCCGGAGTAGCAGCGATCGCCGGCGACGTCGTGGGGAGTACAGAACCGGTATCCAAAGCACGAAAACCGGACGTCGGAGGGGCCGATTGGACACTAGAATTGGATGAAATCGAATGAAAATCGCCAATTTGGGCGTTTTTGATTGGCGGCGAAATACCTGAAATTGAAGACATGGATGAATTACCCATGGCATGGAGATTATACGGTTCAGAGGAATTCGTGAACGGAGCAGTGACAGCGCCGGAATTGAAAGAAAACACCGGCGCAACTAGGGTTTCACCGAATTCAGGCGTAGATCTGAAATTCCGGTCGGGATTCAACACCGACGACGACGAGGCCTGTATGGCTGGAATCGTCTTCTCCTGGGGATTCCAGATCGGGGCCTCGATTGAACAGAGATGACCGGAATCGGCCGGAGTGGACAAAAACGTAGATGGGGGCGCGGTGAACAGTACCGGCGCAACTTTGACTGTAAAATCGGCGGGGCAAACGGACATGGATCGTTCTGATTTTTGGACACATGAATCGACGTGAAAAGGCGCTTCGAATGACGTATGATCGGAGTTAATCGGACCGGTGGATCGTAACGGCGAGACAATGGCCGGAAATTGCGGATTTTCAAGAGTCGATTTGGGCGGGCAAACGTTATCCGATGGCGTTGATTTTTGGATATGTTGTTCTAGCTGATGAGGCGACTCCGGTGGAGCGGTGAACCGGCCGGAAACCGGCGGCGGCAGCATGGCGGCAGTGACAGCAAGTTTAGGCGATTTTTTGGGGTTTTTTTGGGGTTTTTTGGGTAGAGAGCATTTTTCAACTGGGGGTTTAGGGTTTAGGGTTTAGGGTTTAGGGTTAGGGGTTAGGGTTTGGGGTTTGGGGTTTGGGGGTTAGGGGGTTAGGGGTTAGGGGTTAGGGGTTCGGGTTTCGGGTTTCGGGTTTCGGGTTTAGGGTTTAGGGTTTAGGGTTTCGGGTTTGGGGTTTGGGGTTTGGGGTTTGGGGTTAGGGTTTAGGGTTTAGGGTTTAGGGTTTAGGGTTTTTTTTTTTTTTTTTTTTAAAGAGAACGCCGCCAGAGTGGCGGGGGGTTTGGCAGACCCCTACCTGTAAATAAATGAAACATAAAAATGTAATCCGTACAAAGAAAAAACACCTAAGTGAGAAGGGGGACTAGACCAAGACCTCCTCAAAAGGCTAAGCGCAAATGTAAACAGTAATACGCAAATCAAAAAGCAGATACTACAAGGGTCACTTCAGTGCAAGCAAGATGACCGTCAAAATTCAAGAATAGCTATGTCTCAAGTGACTAAAGAAGACTCCAGGGAGGCGTATGTTCCCGCCAGAGCACCCGGAAAAGTGGAAAACGACAGTAGTAAAACAATGGGCTGAAGGCAAGCATCTCAATCACCAGCTGACATGGGTCCAAATGGATGACCCTCCGAAACTCCAATAAAGATAGCAATGGGCGTCTGGTCCCGCCCTGGAGGCAAAGCTGTCCTCCTCAACGAGTGCGTCAGGCGACTGGAATCCGCCAGCGGGAGACGCACAAAATCAAGCAACAAGAAAAGGTCTGAGGCGACTGATCCGCCCAACGACTAAATGACAGGTATAAACCGAGAGACAGACACACACAACTCACGGACGCACGAACGCACACAAGGGCGAGCTCACGCACGCACACACAGACGCTCGCACACACACGAAAGCACGCACACGAACACCTACGCGAATAAAAACTCACACACGCACGCTCAGAAACAAAACACTCACCCAAACGCACGCACACAAGCGACTACGCGCAAACGCCCGCACGAACACAGACGCACGCACACACACACACAGACGCACGCACACAAACCCAAACGAACGCACACTCACAGACCCACGCATACACGAGAAAGTATCCACACACGCACCCACAGGCGAAAACAGAGGAAACTAGAAAGCAATAATACTATTTTTTTTTTTTTTTTTTTTTTTAAGAGAGCCTGGAACGCAAGTACGGCAGCCCGGAGTGGTCTGAGCGAGCAAGAATCGAGATATGTCTGGGGAGAGCCGGCCCTGGCGTGTAAGTGAATCGTCGAGAAATATGAGCCTCGGTCGCTAAAGCATCCGCCACAGAGTTACCCTCCCGGTAAATATGAGAAATATGGATAGCCCGCCCCCGCATAAGACAGCGAATCCTAGAGACAATAAGGTCAAGAGCCCACTGACACCTACGAGAACGGAGGATCTGGATAGAAATCTGGGAATCGGTCTCAATCCAAAGGGGAAAAAGGCTAAGGTCAGAACAAAGAAGTAGTCCTCTCCAAACAGCCCACAGTTCCGCCCTGATGTTGGTCCCGACTCCGATGAACTCGCTGAACGAATAAAGAACCTGGCCAGAAGCATCACGAGCAACCCCTCCAACAGTAGACTCTCCGGGGTTACCTCTCGAACTACCGTCAATGTTGAGCTTGAAGACCCCAGGAGGGGGTCTGAGCCACCTAACAATGGTCATCTTCAGCAAGCGCCGAAGACTGACCGAGATACCAATCTGTCTTGCCGCCTGAAGTGAGCCCAGCCAGTGCTTGGGCTTAACAATAGAGGCTGAGTGGGCAAGACGGAGGTAGGATAAAACCTGAAGCTTGACCGTCTTCCCGGAGATGGGTAAGTGACGGTGCTTCGCATCGTTACGAGCAGTCCATAGGAACCAAAGGACGATGAAGGGTATGAATTCCTTCACGTGGCCCCCCGGAGTCCAGGCGAGATTCCTCTTCCAAGAGCAGAGGAACAGATTGAGATCCCCAGTCGAGGGGATCTGAAAGCGGAAAATGGCACCGAAAAAATGCCAGACATGACGGGCAACAGGGCTATCAAGGAAGATGTGCGTGAATGTCTCCGACAAATCACAGCACAGACACTGGGATTAGGGTTTAGGGTTTAGGGTTTAGGGTTTAGGGTTTAGGGTTTTCGGGTTTAGGGTTTTAGGGTTTTAGGGTTCGGGGTTCGGGGTTCGGGGTTCGGGGTTCGGGTTGAGGGTTCGGGGTTGAGGGTTCGGGGTTCGGGGTTCGGGGTTGAGGGTTGAGGGTTGAGGGTTTAGGGTTTAGGGTTTAGGGTTTAGGGTTTTTTTTTTTTTTTTTTTTAAACTCCGCCGGAAGCGGGGGGGTTAGGCGGACCCCTACCTGTATATATAAACACAAAATAAATACAAGGTAAGGCCTAAAGAGAGGGGGACTATACCAAGACCTCTCGAAAGGCTAGTCTGACAACACATAAAACATAGAAACATAAAACCTAGGGTGGCAAATACATGGCCAAAATGTAAGCCCTAGGAAAAGCGCATAATAAAAACGAGCATATAAGAGCAGCGCTAAATACATAAAAGCAAATTGAATCATGTCTAAACTGTAAATGTCCGACTCAGATGTAGGTGCAAAAGACAACCAATTGTACCGAACTCTGAGCCGTCTCTCGCTGTAAGTCCAACATGAAAAGGGCATCCTAGTCCGAGATCGGTCTGCAGTAAAGGATCCCGCAATCAAAATAGTATCCGGCCGGAGAAACACTGTACCAAAACAGTAGAAGCACAGATGGAGGGCCGCAATCCAGCTGAAATAAGAAAAGCTCCAAATCCCCAGAAGAAGGTGAATACGTATGGAGCTCATAACGTCATAAATCCAAACGTGACTGGAACGCTGATATAATAGGTAGCCAAGAGAGAACATGGAGAGCCACCAATGCACGCAGTAAAAGCAGAAACATATAAATCCCAACATGAATGGTGCTCTGGGCCTGAGAAACCACTGAGAGAGATCATCCAAAACCACCATAAAACTCGGCAAGAGAACACAAAATATAGAAAGCGGCGGCCAAGGAGAAGCCTGCAGAGAGCGACCGCCAGAGAACAGGGGTGGTCCAAATAAAAGCACCAATGGAGAAGATGCGAGAGTCCTCCCAGATCCAAAGAAACAAAGCACTGAGGGATCAAGTGTCTGGACCCACTCAACCAAAGCTGGGAAAAAAGGAAAAATATCGAACCTCCAAAGAGATGGTACCTGCAAAGGAAAAAATACATATATATATATATATAGATATAAATAGAAATAGATCCAAATAAAGGAAGGGGCTGCAAATAGCTAAGAACATCTGTATCTAAGGTAGGGAAACCCGGAGATATCCGAGCGGGTCAGGATGGATATGTGTCTGGGTAGTGAAGGACCTAACTCTAAGGTATATACCCTAATGATATGAGCCCTCGCCGCCAACGCATCCGCAACCGAATTTCCCTCCCGAAAAATATGAGAAAAATGAACCGCCCGCCCCCTCAAAAGAAACAAAATCCGAGTGACTGTATGATGAAGGTCCCAATGACACCGACGAGAACGCAAAATCTGAAGAGAAATCTGAGAATCGGTCTCAACCCAAAGGGGAAAAAAACCGAGATCGGAACAGACAAGAAGGCCCCTCCAAACCGCCCAAAGCTCCGCCCGGACATTGGTCCCGACTCCGATAAACTCGCTGAAGGAGAGCACCACCCTGCCAGAAGAATCACGCACAACACCACCGACAGACGACTCCCCAGGATTGCCCCTCGAACTCCCATCAACATTCAGCTTAAAGCACCCAGGAGGTGGACAGAGCCACCGGACAATCGCTAACCTATGGGTCCGCTGAAAGCCAACAAAGATACCCAGCGATCTCGCCGCCTCAAAGGCACCAAGCCAGTGCTTGGGCTTAACAATGAAAGCAGCATGGGCAAGACGCAGGTAAGACAAAATCTGAGACTTCACAGTCTCCCCAGAAATACGCGACTGACGGTGCTTCGCATCATTACGAGCCGTCCAGAGAAACCACAAAACAATGAAGGGCAGAAACTCCTTGACGTGGCCCCCAGGTGTCCAATGAAGATTTCTCTTCCAAGCGCTAAGGAACAACCTGAGATCCCCTGTGCAGGGGATCCGGACACGAAATATGGCCCCAAAGAAATGCCAGACAGAACGGGCTATCGGGCCATCAATGAAGACGTGTGTAAATGTCTCCGACATATCACAACACTGGCATCGAGAAGCCAACTCAAAGCCACGACGCTGAAGCATATCATCCAACGGGAGCCACTGATGCCAAAACCTCCAAAGAAAGAAAGACATCGTAGGCCTCAACCAACGGCCCCAACAAGGAGTGAAGATATCAGAAACAGGGTCTCTCAATCGGACAAGCTCCCAAGCAGACCTAATCGAAAACGCACCGTCAGAACTGTGAATCCAAAGCGCCAAATCAGGCTCGCCAAAGGCAATCGGGGTCAGAGTAATCGCCTCAGCAACAGAAGGGGCCACCACAGCGCAAAGAAGATCGAAATCCCAGGCCCCTTCCGACAAAAAGTGAGAAACCCGAACATCACGGCCCCCACGGACCTCACACTGGCTAGACAGAGCAGTATCCCCAAACCATATGTCATCCCAAAAGGACACGTCTCCAAGGCCAACGCGCCAGCGAATGCCGGGCTCAGCGCGAGGTCTGATCCGTAGGAGACGACGCCAGGTGGGGGATATCAAACCACGAGGGAGAACAGAGGCAGGATCATCCATCTGGCAATACTTCCGTAAAAGGAATCTCGCCCAGAGAGAGGAGCCCTGCCGAAACCGGAACCACAACTTAATAGAAAAGCTATCCACCAGATCTTTCAATCTGCGGAAGCCAAGACCACCCTCCATCACTGGGAGACAGGCTCGAGACCACTTGGCCCAGTGCCATTTCTTCTCCAGTGTCCGCGACCCCCAGAGAAAAGCGTTGAAAACCAGCTCAAGCTTCTCCATGACAGCAAGCGGTGGCTGTACCACCTGAAACAGATAAATCGGCATGGAGAGGAGCACACTGCGGATAAGGGTTATGCGGCTACCCGGAGAGAGAGTCCGGATCTCCCAACCCTCTAACTTCCTACGAACAGACTGTAGGAGGTGCTCAAAAAAGGAACATACTCGGTTACCCCTAAACAAGGGGACTCCGAGGTACTTGAGGGGCAAATGACCCTCCGCGAA
This sequence comes from Primulina eburnea, assembly GCF_022965805.1. Classification (NCBI taxonomy): domain Eukaryota; kingdom Viridiplantae; phylum Streptophyta; class Magnoliopsida; order Lamiales; family Gesneriaceae; genus Primulina; species Primulina eburnea. The sequence goes on along the minus strand of NC_133115.1, from coordinate 33,280 downwards.
CCTGGTGATGCGCAAAATCCGAGAGCGAAGTCGATCAGAGCACCTCGGAGGCAAGATAACAGAACTTTTGACAGCGTTCACCAGCTGTCCCGAACAATTCTCATAATGATGCAGTAAACCCATAAGGCGCCGCATACTACGAGACCCACCATTGGCGAAAATAATGACATCATCAGCATAAGCCAGATGGGAAATCAGGATATCACAACCAGAGCGGTACCTGAGCGCAGGATGCTGCAGGTAGAGGCGATCAAGGCCGCGCGATAGGTACTCCGCCCCCAAAATGAAAAGCATGGGGGACAAGGGATCGCCCTGTCTGAGGCCTCTAGTGGAACCAAAGAACCCCGAGAGAGAGCCATTGATGTTCACGGAGAAATGACAATGAGATATGCAAGCCGAGACCATCTCCACAACCCGCTCCGAGAAACCAAAGTGTCTCAAAACCTCGAAGAGGAAAGGCCACTGGACCCTGTCATAGGCCTTGGCCATATCCAACTTCAGGATAACATTACCGCCACGAGTGGGGAGAGTGAGACTGTGAGTGAGCTCCTGGGCGAGGAGAATATTATCGGAGATCATCCGACCCGGAACGAAGCCACTCTGATTCGGTGAAATAAGTCTCTCCACCACAACCCTCAGCCGAGAGTACAACAGCTTAGATATGATCTTATTCGTGACATTGCACAGACTAATCGGACGGAAGTCCGACCAAGCATGTGCACCCGCGACTTTGGGGATCAGAGTGATAGTGGTGGCGGTAAAACCCTGGGGGAGTGGAGAACCCCTGAAAAAATCCAGGACAGCATCAAAAACATCCTGATGAACAATCTCCCAACAATGCTGAAAGAACGCCGAGGAGAAGCCATCAGACCCAGCCACACTATCAGGATGTATGGAGAAGACGGTCGCACGAACCTCCTCCAAAGAAGGGGTCGCGACAATACCCTCATTCTCCACAGCAGAAATAACGGAGGAGAAGCCCGAAAAATCAGGACACGCAAGCGCAGAGGGGTCACCAGTAAGCAAATGCTGGAAAAACGAGGCTCCCGACTGCTGAATCAACTCAGGAGACGTCAGGCATACCCAATGTCCCAGATGCGGAAAATCTTATTCGCCACCCTTTTCTTCTTCACCATTTTGTGAAAGAGTTTGGTGTTCCGCTCACCATCCTCTAACCAGTGGCAAGCAGCTTTCTGTCTCCAAAAATCCGCCTCCATGGCGGTGACACGGGCCAGATCCTCATTGCGATCAGACAGAGAAGTCCAATTCAACTCAGAAGGATCAGCCTCACAGACAACCTCGGCGGACCGAACAGCCCTCTCAGCCTCAGTGATTTTATCGAATAAGTTCCCAAAAACATCCCGATTCCACCACTTGAGGTGATGTTTGAGGCGCTTCATCTTAGCAAAAAGGCGAGGCATACCACTCAGGCTGCAAGGCAAAAACCAGTTAAGCCTAACAGTCTGCAAAAAACCATGGTGCCTAAGCCACATACGTTGGAAACGAAACGAGCTCGGCCCACGGGCAAAAACCGGAGCGGTTACCAAAAGCGGACAGTGGTCAGAGAAAGTACGGGGAAGATGCTCAACACGAATGGAGCTGAAATGATCACCCCAATCAACGGAAACCATAACCCTGTCCAACCGCTTCCAAATGGTCTTATTCGTCCAGGTGAACGAAGAGCCCTCAAAACCGGCATCAACCAGACCAGAATCCAAAATGAAAGTATTGAACTCCTCCATGGGTAGAAGCCTACCACCACGGGTGCCCAAACACTCAGAAGCATCTCTGACAACATTAAAATCACCCCCAACAAGCCAAGGACCCAGAGCAGGCTTGACCTGAAGAAGGGAAGACCAAAGATCTCTGCGCTCAACATAGCCGCAGCTGGCATAAACAAATGAACAAAACACCTCAGTCGGTAAAAAAGAGGCGGACACCTTGATGTGCAGGAACTGAGCATGATCAAAAACACACTCAGTCTTCACATCCGCAGAGGAGAAAACCCAAATATGACCAGAAAGATTCGAAATGACTCTAGAAAAACCAAAACGGCGAGTCATGAATCTCTGGTCCAACATGATCATCGGCTCTAAAATGGCCAAAATCTTAATCTGATGCGCCTTCACATAAGCATGAAGCCGCTGTTGAGACTCCGAACTCCGAAGTCCCCGAACATTCCAAATGAGGGAATTCATGGAGAACGGTGGGCAGAAGCACCCGGTCTCCGCTTAAACGAATCTCCCAACGCTTCTTTTTTCCTTTTATTCACATTCGACATATCAGTATCTTGAGCACCAGAATCAGAATGTCGATCAAACCCCGTGTCGAGGTCATCAGCAGACATCCGCTCGACAATCCGCTCACAAACAGGCGACCCCTGTTGAGCAACAAGTTCCTCAAGATGAGAGGAAACATCTGGAGAAGAAGGAACAGAGGGAATCGAATGGCAGCTGTGATTTTCCATGCACTGAACAGAAGTGCCAATACCCCCCTCCTCAAACTGATGGACCAAAGACTGAACAGACACACAAGCCGCACCCGAAGGTAAGGCGTCAACAATGGGCAGACCCAAACTAATCTGGTCAACACCAACAACAGGAGCCTGATCCAAAGGAGCAGCTCCAAGTAAACCATCACCCACAACCTCCAAGTGGGATCCAAGATTAGGATTGGGACCAACCAACTCAGTAGCGTCGCAACGCTGAGCCTCATCATGCCAGGGAGACAAAACCTCAAAGGCATTTGAGGAAGTAACTTGCTGCGGAACATCAGGAACTGTAGGGGGAGCTCCAGCAGGAGTACCCCTGCGCACGGGTCGCCTCCTCCGTCTACGCCTGGGACCATCGCCATTTTCATGAAGCTGAGGCTGTGGTCCAGGATTAAAGACAGGAACAGCACCCTCCTGGGGTGTTTGGGCTTTGGGAGGAACTGGATCTTGAGATTTTTGAAAAACGGGCTTAGGCCTCGACGGCCTAGGATTCTTCCCGTGAGAATAACACACGGTAACTGAATGTCCCAGCATCTTGCAGTCAATGCAATATGCGGGGATCTTCTCGTAAATGACATCAATAACCTGTGTGTGATCACCCCAACCAACCCAGACCTGCTGAATGGGAGGCTGTAAAACATCAATTTCCACACATACTCGGGCGAAAGCGCCTCGAGAGACATTAGCGGTGTGGTCGTCCATCTTAACAGGCTTACCTACAAGACTCGCAAGAGCAAAAAGAGTACGCTTGTTGAACAAATGCAACGGTAAGCCCGGAAAACGGATCCAGACTGGCGCAATGGGGGATTCCTCATGCAGATTAAATTCGGGGGTCCACTTAGAAAAACGGATTCCAAGTGGTCCCACAAAAATATTCCCCCTCGACCAAACACGCGCGTAATCTTCTTCACATGAGAGAGAAATGACCAAAAAACCTCTGGGTAAGAATTTCAAGTCGAACGATCGCACTAGTCCCATTTTTTCGAAAGCCACAGAAATTGAAGAATTAGGGACTAAGGACCTGTTCCCCGAAATTTTACCGACTAGAGCATATTTAAAAGGTTCAATCAGTGAAGAAATTACCTCAACCGGGAATCGGATACCCGGTTTGCCATCCAGAATAGACGGCTCAGGCATCTCCTCCATCGAATTACGCATATCCTCGAAACTTTTCTGCACGGTGCAAGGAGATGGAGGTGCAAGAGCGTCACGAAAAGAAACAGAAGCCCGAACCTCAGCACGAAGGACGGGTTTGACCGCAGATGCAGAACCGTTGACTTCCGAGTCAACTCGGTCAACACGGCGGTTTGACTCGCCCGAGTTGACCCGTGAGTTACCGGCCGGAGTAGCAGCGATCGCCGGCGACGTCGTGGGGAGTACAGAACCGGTATCCAAAGCACGAGAACCGGACGTCGGAGGGGCCGATTGAACACGAGAATCGGATGAAATCGAATGAAAATCGCCAATTTGGGCGTTTCTGATCGGCGATGCATTAGCTGAAATTGAAGATATAATTGGATTACCCATCAATTGTGGTGTATACGGTTCAGAGGAATTGACCAACGGAGCGGCGACGGCGCCGGAATTGAAGAAAAACCCCGTCGGCGTTAGGGTTTCTGCAGCAGAAAACTTAGATCTAAAATTCCCGTCGGCGTTGAACACCGTTGACGGCGGGGCTTGTGGCGTTGGAATCGGCTGGTCATGGGCTTTCCAGATCGGGGCGTGGATTGAAGAGAGGTTGCTTGAATCGGCCGGTGTTGACAAAACCGTGGAGGAACACGCCGTGAACAGTAATGGCGTGATTTCTGAGCTTAAATCGACAGGGCAAACATACTCGGATCGAGGTGATATTCTAGCACAAGGGTCGCCTGAAAGTGGCGAATCTTTTGATGTATAAACGACACCAATCGGACCGGTGGATGTCTCCGACGAAATAATCGCCGGAAAATGCGGGATTTCAGAAGGCGATTTGGATGGGCAAAAGTGATCGGATGAAGCTGAATTTTTGATATGTTGTTCGTGGAGTGGAGGCGTCTCCGGTGGAGGGGTAAACCGGCCGGGAACCGGCGGCGGCGGCATAACGGCGGGGGCAGCAAGTTTGGGCGAAAATTTAGGGATTTTTTTGGGTTTTTTGGGTAGAGAGCATTTTTCCTAGTTTAGGGTTTAGGGTTTAGGGTTTAGGTTTAGGGTTTAGGGGTTAGGGGGTTAGGGTTTAGGGTTTAGGGTTTAGGGTTTAGGGTTTTGGGTTTTGGGTTTAGGGTTTTGGGTTTAGGGTTTCGGGTTTAGGGTTTCGGGTTGGGGTTTCGGGTTTGGGGTTTAGGGTTAGGGGTTAGGGGTTTAGGGGTTAGGGGTTTAGGGTCTAGGGTCTAGGGTCTTGGGTCTTGGGTCTAGGGTCTTGGGTCTTGGGTCTAGGGTGTGGGGTGTGGGGTGTGGGGTGTGGGGTGTGGGGTCTAGGGTGTGGGGTCTAGGGTCTAGGGTTTGGGGTTTGGGGTTTGGGGTTTAGGGTTTAGGGTTTAGGGGTTAGGGGTTAGGGGTTTAGGGGGTTTAGGGTTTAGGGTTTAGGGTTTAGGGTTAGGGGTTTAGGGTTTAGGGTTTAGGGTTTAGGGTTTTTTTTTTTTTTTTTTCCCGGAAAACACCGCCGGATGCGGGGGGGTTAGGCAGACCCCTACCTGTATATATCCACAAAAAAAACAGTAACAAATACAGAATAAAGAAAACCTAAAAGAGGAGGTGGAAAAGACCAAACCTCCCCAAAAAGGCTAAAGCAGTAGAAACATAAATACAAAGCAACCTAGGGAAGGAAATACAAAAGCAAAACGACCCTAGGAGGCTATCAATATGCAACATCTGCTAATCAAAAACGAGGAGCACTATGAACAACCAGCTGAGGAATTCAAAATGATAACGACGAGATGAACGCAGAGTCCATGAAAATGCTCTCATCCCGAAACTATCATCCTGAAGAATCCAATCTGTCAATATAAATATCATCTGGTAGGTAACAAGTGGACCACTCCCACTCGGCAAAAGAAAGTCTGGCCAGGAAGTCACTATACAATGGCGATCACAGAGCAAAAAAGAGATCGCAATCCCGCCAGAACGAAAGATATCCAGCGTCTGAATCAAAAGAGCAAAGAGCTCGATCCCAAGAAGTAGGAGTCTAACGAGCATGGCATAAAACGCAGAAGAGCCTGTAGAAAGCACCCCATTACTCCACCATGACATCCAGGAAACACCTCTATAAAAACTGATACGGCGGCGAAAGAGAACCAGCAGAAAACGCCCGCCAGGAACCATGAATGTGCCAAAGTAAAGCACCAACAGCAATAGATCAGAAACCCACTCGGAACAAACAAGGATAATCACATCATGTGCAAGTGTCTGGACCCACTTGCACAAACTATATGGAAGTGCTAAACAACCTCCAAAAAAACTAACCTGCAATAAAAATAAATAGATATATATATAAAGAGATATATAGTCAGAGATCATAAAGAAATAGATCCAAAAAAAGGAAGGGTCTCAAATGGCTAAGAGGATCTGTTTCTGAGGTATGGAAGCCCAGAACGATCAGATCTAGCAAGGATGGAGATGTCTGGAGGAAGGGAAGGACCTAACTCTAAGGTATACTGCCTAAAAGTATGTGCCCTCGCCGCCAAGGCATCCGCCACCGAATTCCCTTCCCGGTAAATATGCGATAAATGAACTGAACGCCCCCTCATCAGCAAACGAATCCGTGTAACAATATGCTCAAGATCCCAAGTACACCGGCGGGAGCGAAGTATAAGAAGAGATATACGAGAGTCAGTCTCAATCCAAAGAGGGAAGAAATGAAGATCAGAAGAAATGAGAAGACCCCTCCAAATAGCCCAAAGTTCTGCCCGGATATTGGTCCCAACTCCAATGAACTCACTGAAAGAAACCAGCACCTGACCAGAGGAGTCACGAACAACACCACCAATAGTAGAAGCTCCAGGACTACCTCTCGAACTCCCATCCACATTCAGTTTGAAGCACCCAACCGGCGGTCTCAACCAACGGACAATCGCCATTTTATGTACCCTGCGCATATCAACAAAAAACCCCAGCGACCTCGCAGCATGTAAAACACCACGCCAGTGCATGGGCTTAACAGTAGACGCAGCGTGAGCGAGACGCAAATAGGACAAAATCTGAGACTTAACAGTCTCCCCAGAAATGTGCAAATGACGGTGTTTCGCATCATTCCTAGCTGTCCAGAGAAACCATAAAACAATGAAAGGCAAAAACTCCTTCACGTGGCCTCTAGGTGTCCACCCCGGATGCCTCTTCCAAGCACTGAGGAAGAGTCTGAAATCACTAGTAAGGGGAATACGGACATGAAAAACAGCCCCAAAAAAATGCCATACAGATCTGGCAATAGGGCTGTCAATGAAAATGTGCGTGAATGTCTCAGGCATCTCACAGCACTGACATTTAGACGCCAGCTCGAAACCACGACGCTGGAGAACATCGTCAACTGGAAGCCATTGATGCCAAAACCTCCATAGGAAGAAAGACATAGTAGGCCTCAGCCAACTACCCCAGCAAGGAGTGAATATATCAGAAACTTGGTCTCTCAGGCGGACAAGCTCCCAAGCGGATTTTATCGAAAAAACACCGTCAGAACTATGCACCCAAATGGCCAAATCGGGCTCACCCAATGCAATAGGGATCAGAGCAATAGTCTCAGCAACAGAGGGAGGAACAACTGAACAGAGGAAATCAAAATCCCAAACCCCATCTGAAATAAAGTGAGAAACACGGACACCTCGATCCCCCCTAACCGGTAACTGACTAGATAATGGCACATCCCCACACCAGATATCATCCCAAAAATTAACATCTCCCATCCCAACTCTCCATCGAATGCCAGATTCAGCACGAGGCCTAATCTTAAGCAAACGACGCCAAGTGGGAGAAATGAATCCAGCAGATGAAACACAAGCTGGATGCCCCAACTGGCAGTATTTTCTCATCATGAATTTGGACCATAGAGATGAACCTTGACGAAAGCGAAACCATAATTTAATGGAGAAGCTTTCCACAATATCTTTGAGCCTGCGAAATCCAAGACCCCCTTCAGAGACAGGAAGACATGCACGAGACCACCTCGCCCAATGCCATTTCTTATCCAAAGGTCTGGACCCCCACAAGAAACCATTGAAAACATTCTCGAGCCTCTCCATAACTGCCAGAGGAGGCTGGACTACCTGAAACATGTAAAGGGGAACCGAAAGGAGAACACTCCTAAGGAGTGTCATACGACTCCCCGGGGAAAGAGTTTTAAGCTCCCAACCCTCCAACTTCTTACTCACCATCTGCACAAGGGGATCAAAAAGAGAGCAAACTCTATTCCCACGAAACAAAGGAACTCCGAGGTATTTGATAGGAAAAACACCCTCCCCAAACCCAGTGATACGAAGGAGACGGGAACGAGTACGAGCAGAACACCTCGGAGGCAAAATAATGACGCTCTTAAATGCATTCACCAACTGCCCCGAGCAGTTTTCATAGTGATGCAAAAAATCCATGAGACTGTTCATCTCACGAGTCCCACCATTGGCAAAAATAATGATATCATCAGCATAAGCCAGGTGGGAAAGGGGGAGATCACAACCAGATCGGTACCTAATCGCAGGATATTGACGATAAAGACGATCAAGCCCGCGCGAAAGGTACTCAGCCCCCAGAATGAAAAGAAGAGGGGACAAAGGGTCACCCTGCCGGAGACCCCTAGTGGATCCAAAGAATCCAGTGAGTGAACCATTGATATTAACTGAAAATTGGCAATGAGAAATGCAGGCAGATATCAGCGACACAACCTGTTCTGAAAAGCCATAATGCCTCAAAACATCCAACAGAAAAGACCATTGGACCCTATCATAGGCTTTGGCCATATCCAATTTCAAAATAACATTGCCACCACGGGTGGGGAGAGAAAGACTATGAGTAAGCTCTTGAGCAAGGAGGATATTATCCGAAATCACCCGCCCTGGAACAAAGCCACTCTGATTCCACGAAACAAGCCTCTCCGCCACCACCTTCAATCGAGAATATAATAGTTTGGAAATGATCTTATTGGTCACATTACACAAGCTGATAGGACGAAAGTCCGACCAAGCTTGAGCACCCATGACTTTGGGAATCAATGTGATCGTGGTGGCAGTAAACCCCTGTGGCATGGGACTACCCCGAAAGAAATCAAGAACCGCATCCAAAACATCCTGATGGACAATCTCCCAGCAATGCTGAAAGAAAGCCGAAGAGAAACCATCAGGCCCCGCCACACTATCACGATGTATGGAGAAAACGGTCGCCCGCACCTCCTCCAAAGAAGGGGGGGCAGCAATATTGGCGTTCTCCAAATCCGAGATCACCAAAGGGAAATCAGAAAAATCTGGGCAAGAAAGCACAAAAGGATCCCCAGTAAGCAGGTTTTGAAAAAAGGCGGCTCCAGACTGCTGGATAAGATCAGGGGAAGTAAGGCAAGAACCATTATCCCAAATACGGAAAATTTTGTTAGCCACCCGTTTTTTCTTGACCATATTGTGGAAGAGTTTGGTGTTTCTCTCACCATCCTCTAACCACCTACAAGCGGCTTTTTGCCTCCAAAAATCCGCCTCCATGGCAGTAACCCGAGCAAGGTCTTCATTGCAATTGGACAAACTAGTCCAATGCAAATCTGAAGGGTCAGCCTCGCAAACTGCCTCAGCAACCCGGACAGCCTGCTCCGCCTCAGCAAGTTTGACAAAAAGATCCCCAAAAACACTCTTATTCCACCACTTCAGGTGGCTCTTGAGACGCTTCAATTTCACAAAAAGACGGTGCATGCCGTTCAAATGACACGGCAAATTCCAATTAAGCCGCACCGTCTGCAAAAAACCGTGGTGCCTGAGCCACATGCTTTGGAAGCGAAAAGAACTCGGCCCACTAGCAAAGATCGGGACTGACACAAAAAGAGGACAATGGTCAGAGACTGTACGAATGAGGTGCTCCACACGAATAGAATGAAAATAATCACCCCAATCAACAGACACAAAAACCCTATCAAGACGCTTCCAAACGGTCTTGTTCGTCCATGTGAACGAAGACCCCTCAAAACCAGCATCCACTAACCCAGAATCCAAAATAAAGTGATTAAATTCTTCCATGGGAAGCAACCGCCCACCAGAAGAACCCAAACACTCCGACGAATTTCTAACTACATTAAAGTCCCCACCGACAATCCAAGGACCCTGATCAGGCTTGACCTGAAGCAAAGAAGTCCAAAGATGTCTGCGCTCAATGTAGTTACACTTAGCATAAACAAATGAACAAAAGACAGTGGTAGGCAAAAAACTAGCACAAACCCGGAAGTGAAGGAATTGAGTGTGATCAAGGAGACACTCAACCATCACATCCTCAGCAAAGAAAACCCAGATATGACCCGAAGAGTTCGATATAACTCGAGAAAAACCAAAACGACGAGTCATAAACCGAACATCTAGATCAATCATGGGTTCCAAAATAGCCAAGATCTTGACTCTCTTTTCTTTAACATGGGCATGTAGCCTCTGTTGAGACTCCGAGCTCCGGAGCCCCCTGACATTCCATATAAGAAAATTCATGGGGAATGAGCGTCAAAAGCGCCCTGTCGCTTTTTCAGCGACGCCCGATGGCCATGCTTCTTTCTTCTTTTTTTCTGATCGGACATATCTGTATCAAGGGCCCCGCCCTCTGACACACTCTCATCCCAAGACTGAGAACCACTGTCATAATCCTGATCAGTATCCTCAGCAGGCGCTGGCCTAGGAATCATCTCCAGAACAGGTGAACCCTGTCGAGCGATCAGTTCCTCTAACAAAGAGGAGGAAACATCAGGCGAAGGGGGAACCGAAGGGATGGAATGACTGCTATGATTCTCGAGACAAGTCTCGGGCCCATGAAACACTGTCGCGACATCAGTATGTGGCGAACCAAGGTCCTCTGTGCAGTCGACATAAACAGGGCCATCCTCATCCTCGACCCCTACAGACTCAAGTCGACCAGCAACATCTCCCTTCCCCAGAGGGGGAGACACATCAATGGGTGGGCTATCACCACTAGGGACCACACCCCTATGATCGACAAACACAGGAGGATCCCCTCCCAAGTGACCAACACCCGACGGGCCGGGTTCGGCTTCTTGCCAATGAGAGAGAATACCAAAAGGATTCGAATCAAGAGAATCCTGCTTTGGAGGGGCACGTCCCGCTTGTCCCCGTCTCCGTCTGCGTCTGGGACCCTTGACATTATCCTGAAGCTGAGTCTGAGGTCCCATATTGAAGACAGGAGTATCACCCGTCGGGGTTGTCAAAACTGTGGAATCAGCAGTCTGGGTAGTAGCACGACCAGCAGGCTCCTTGCGAGCTGGCCTAGGATTCTTCCCATGGGAATAACAGACGCTGGTCGAATGTCCCAGCATCTTGCAGTCCAAACAGTAGCCAGGAATTTTCTCATAAACAACCTCAATATCCTGGGTGTGATCACCCCAACCCACCCAAACCTTCTTGATGGGTTCCTCCAACACATTGATTTCAACACAAACTCTTGCAAACGCACCACGCGAAGAGTCAGCGGTATAATCATCCATTCTGACCGGGTTCCCCAAAAGTTTCGCAAGAGAAAAGAGGGATCTTTTGTTAAACAAGTGAAGGGGAAGCCCTGGAAAACGTACCCAAACAGGAGCAATCGGGGACTCTTCCTGAAGATTAAATTCAGGAGTCCACTTAGAGAACCGAATTCCCAATGGACCCAGCTGCAACGACCCCTTGACCCAAAAACAAGCATAGTCCTCTTCACAAGATAGCGTGAGGACTAAAAAACCTCGGGGTAAAAACTTCAAATCAAAAGATTGTTTAAGTCCCAATTTGGCAAAATAAGCACGAATAGCAGAGTTAGGGACTAAAGATCTGTTCCCCGAGATTTTTCCAACTAAAGAAAACTTGAATGGTTCAATTAAAGAAGATAATACCTCATCCGGGAATAGTAGACCCGGTTTACCATCCACCCAAGACGGCTCAATCATATCCTCCATTGAATTAGCCATATCGCTAAAGCTGTTTTTTGCTGGACAAGGAACCGGAGGAGCTAGAGCGTCCCGAAACGACCGAGTAGGCTGCATAGTAGAAGGTTTTACTGCCGAGTCAACTCGGTCAACGCTGAGAGTTGACTTCCCTGAGTTGACTCTCGAGTCACCGGCCGGAGGACCTCCATGAGACGGCGACGACGGGAAGATGCCAGAACCGGGACCAATTTGAGCAGAACCGGGGCGGAGAGGGGCCGAATGCATGAAAGAGTTGACCGGAATTCGAGATTGCCCTAGAAAAGGGGGGTTTCCGATCAAAGGCCGGAATCCAGAAATTGAGTGAGGCAAAACTCGACCCATCCCTGGACGATGAGAACTGGAAGAGGAATTGAAGAAATACGGCGGGACGGCGCCGGAATTTTGAGTAGAAGTTGGCGTGAAAACAGCGATCGGCAGCGGGAGTGTAGATCTGAAATTCCCGTCGCCTGGGAACGCCGTTGGGGATGAAACTGGTACCATTGTGTTCGTCTGAGGATGAGTATTATAGATCGGGGATGGAGAAGTTCCGACGATAACAGACGGCGCCGGAATCGAAGGAAAACCAGACGGCTGCTCGAGGAACAGTGCTGGCGCATCTTCAGATGTCGAATGCGACTGATTGATGGTGATACACGGTGGCGCCGTGGTAGCAGTGGAAAGAGGGTTCAAAGGCGAGTCCAACGGTGTATGGCCGGCGCCGAGAGGAACAGTGGACGCCGGCGAGGACAAAGTGGACGGAAATTGCGTATTTTCAGACATGAAATTAGACGGGCAAACGGCGTCCGATGGGGCTGATTTTTTGATATGTTGGTCGACTGGTGAAGGCGGTTCAGATGGTAGTATCGGCCGGCCGGGATCCGGCGGCGGCAGCATGGTGGCGAAGACTGTGTGAAAAAAGCGTGTTTTACTGTGTGAAATCGCACCTAGTACTGTGTGTTTTTTCAGAGAAAAATTTTGGGGGCGAAAAGGTCTGGTTTAGGGTTTAGGGTTTAGGGTTTAGGGTTTAGGGTTTTAGGGTTTTAGGGTTTAGGGTTTTTTTTTTTTTTTTTTTTTTTTTTTTCTCCGGAAAACACCGCCGGATGCGGGGGGGTTAGGCAGACCCCTACCTGTATATATCCACAAAATAAAAAGTAACAGCAGAAATAAAACCTAAAAGAGGAGGGGGACTAAACCAAGACCTCCTCAAAAAGGCTAAAGCAGTAAAAACATAAATACCAAGTAGCCTAGGGACATAAATACATAAAAACCCTAGACTACGACAAAAAGTGCGCCATAAACTAATCAAATACGAGCTGCGCTAAGAGTCCACACGCCAATGAAGACCAAATGATAACTGGGAGATGAGTGCAGAATCCATGAAGAAGTTCTCATCTCTAAGCCATCACCCTGAAGAATCCAATATGCCAAAACGACTCTAATCTGAAATCGAGTAACTGTATGAATCCCAGCAGTCAAAATAAGATAAGGCCAGGAAATCACTGTACAATGACGATAGAGTAGCAAAATGAAGAGCGCAATCCAGCCAGAACAAAAAGATCCAGCATCTGAAGTATAAATCTGACGAAGGTATCATAGCAATGAAGAGGATCGTCCGGAACGAATCCCTGGAACCACCACGACATCCAATAAACTCCTGTAAAAGAACTGAGACGGCGGGCAAGGAGAAACTGCAGTAAACGCACGCCAGGGACCAGAAGTGGACCCAAGAGAGGCCCAAACAGAAATAACGCTCCAGGGAATATGAGAGGGCCAAAGAAAAGCACTAAGAGGGTAAGTGCGAGAGCCCACCCAATCCCGAGGAGACCAAACATGTAGTGTGCGAGTGTCTGGGCCCACTCACACCAGACTGGCAAAACGGGGGAAAATAGAAGCCCCCTAAGTAACAGTACCTGCAAAGAAAAAATATACATATACATATATAAAGATCGCAGAAATGGATCCAAATGAAGGGAAGGGCTGCAAACAGCTAAGAAGATCGATATCTCAGGTAGGGAAGCCCGGAGGAATCCGAGCGAGCAAGTATGGAGATGTGCCTAGGTAGGGAAGGACCTAACTCTAAGGTAAAGTGCCTAAGGGTATGAGCCCTCGCCGCCAACGCATCCGCCACCGAATTACCCTCCCGGAATATATGTGAAATATGAACAGACCGCCCCCTCAAAAGGACCAGAATCCTGGAGACAATGTGATCAAGACCCCAGCAACATCGACGGGAACGAATGAGCTGAATAGAAGTCAATGAATCAAGCTCGATCCAAAGAGGAAAAAAGAATGATCAGAACAAAGGAGAAGACCCCTCCAAACCGCCCAAAGCTCAGCCCGGAGAGAAGACCCAGCTCCAATGAACTCGCTGAATGAGAGCACAACCCTCCCGGAATCATCCCGAACAACGCCACCAGCAGCAGAGTCCCCAGATACACCACGCGAGCTCCCATCGACATTAAGCTTGAAGCACCCGGACGGCGGTCGCAGCCAGCGAACAATCGCCGTCCTATGTAATCTATGGAGAGCAACCGAAATACCCATCGATCTCGCCACATGAAACACACCCAGCCAATGTCTGGGCTTGACAGTACGCGCAGAGTGGGCGAGACGCAGGTAAGACAAAATCTGGTACTTCACCGTCTCCCCAGAAACAGGGAGATGACGATGCTTAGCATCGTTCCGCGCAGTCCAGAGGAACCACAGAACAATGCAGGGGAGAAACTCCCGCACATGGCCCCCCCGGGACCAGACCAAATCTCTCTTCCACGCACTGAGGAACAAATTGAAATCCTCAGTGTCGGGAATACGAACCCGAAACACGGCGCCAAAGAAGTGCCAGACAGATCGAGCAACCGGGCTGCGAATGAATATGTGTGTGAATGTCTCAGCCATATCACAACACTGACATCTCGAGGCTAACGCAAAACCCCGGCGCTGGAGCACCTCATCAACTGGGAGCCACTGATGCCAGAATCTCCAGAGGAAGAACGACATGGTAGGCCTCAACCAGCTCCCCCAACGCGGGCGGAAAATATCAGAAGACGGAGCACGCTGACGGATCAGTTCCCAAGCAGATCTCACGGAAAAAACACCATCGGAGCTATGGATCCATCGAGCCAGATCAGGCTCTCCCGAAAGAACAGGAATCAAAACTATCTCCTCGGCAACCGAAGGAGCAACAACAGCACAAAGGCGATCGAAATCCCAGGACCCCTCAGACAGAAAATGAGAGACCCGAACATCACGGCCCCCGCGGACCACACACCAGGAGGACAAAGGAACGTCCCCAAACCAAGTGTCATCCCAAAAGGAAACATCTCCGAGACCAACTCGCCAGCGAATGCCAGGCTCCGCGCGAGGGCGGATCCTGAGGAGACGTCGCCAAATGGGGGAAATAGAAGCACGGGCGGGGACACAGGCAGGAGCATCCAGCCGGCAATACTTCCGTAGAAGGAATCTCGCCCAAAGAGAGGATCCCTGCCGAAATCTGAACCATAATTTAATAGAGAAACATTCCACGAGATCTTTCAATCTGCGGAATCCAAGGCCCCCCTCAAGTACGGGGAGGCAAGCCCGGGACCACCGGGCCCAGTGCCACTTCTTTTCCAAGGGTCTCGACCCCCAGAGGAAGGCATTGAAGGCCCGCTCAAGCTTCTCCATGACCGCCAGAGGTGGCTGAACCACCTGAAACAGATAAATCGGCATGGAGAGGAGCACGCTACGTATCAAGGTCATGCGGCTACCCGGGGAGAGGGTCCGAGTCTCCCAACCCTCTAACTTCCTACGAACAGACTGTAGGAGGGGCTCAAAAAGGGAGCATGTGCGATTACCCCGATAAAGGGGAACTCCGAGGTACTTGAGGGGCAGATGGCCCTCGGCAAACCCGGTGATGCGCAGAATCCGGGAGCGGAGGCGCTCAGAGCACCTCGGAGGCAAAATCAAAGAACTCTTGGCAGCATTCACACGCTGCCCCGAACAGTTCTCGTAGTGATGCAGAAAATCGACAAGGCGCTGCATACCACGAGACCCACCACTGGCAAAAATAATGACATCATCAGCATAAGCCAGGTGGGAAATCAGGATATCACAATCAGAACGATACCTAAGCGCAGGATGCTGCAGGTAGAGTCGGTCAAGGCCACGAGAGAGATACTCCGCCCCCAAAACGAAGAGAAGGGGAGACAATGGATCGCCCTGCCGGAGGCCTCTGGTGGAACCAAAAAACCCCGAGAGAGAGCCATTGATGTTCACAGAGAAATGACAATGGGAAATACAGGCCGATACCAAAGCCACAACACGCTCTGAAAAACCAAAATGTCTCATAACGTCAAATAGGAAATGCCACTGGACCCTATCATAGGCCTTGGCCATATCCAACTTCAAGATGACATTACCACCACGAGAGGGGAGAGTAATGCTGTGAGTGAGCTCCTGGGCAAGGAGGATATTATCAGAGATCATCCGACCCGGAACGAAGCCACTCTGATTCGGGGAAACAAGTCTCTCCACCACATCCCTCAACCGAGAGTACAACAGCTTCGAGATGATTTTGTTCGTGACATTACACAGACTGATCGGACGGAAGTCCGACCAAGCGCGTGCACCCTCGACTTTGGGAATAAGAGTGATCGTGGTGGCGGTAAAGCCCTGAGGCATAGGAGAACCCTGGAAAAAATCAAGAACAGCACCAAAAACGTCCTGATGGACAACCTCCCAGCAATGCTGAAAGAACGCCGAAGAAAAGCCATCAGGGCCAGCAACACTATCAGGGTGGATAGAGAAGACGGTCGCGCGGACCTCCTCCAAAGAGGGAATCGCAGCAATACCATCATTCTCCACAGCAGAGATAACCGAGAGAAAACCCGAAAAATCAGGGCAATCGAGCGCAGAGGGCTCCCCGGTAAGCAGATCCTGGAAAAATAAGGCTCCCGACTGCTGAATCAAATCCTGAGACGTCAGGCAAACCCCATTCTCCCATATGCGGAAAATTTATTCACCACACGCTTTTTCCTCACCATATTATGGAAGAGTCTGGTGTTCCGCTCACCATCCTCAAGCCAATGGCAAGCCGCTTTCTGTTTCCAAAAATCCGCCTCCATGGCGGTGATACGAGCCAGATCCTCATTGCGATCGGACAGGGAAGTCCAATTCGCGTCAGAAGGGTCGGCCTCACAGACATCCTCAGCTGAACGAACAGCCCTTTCAGCCTCAGTGAGTCTATCAAAGATGTTACCAAAAACATCCCGATTCCACCACCGGAGGTGATGCTTGAGACGCTTCATCTTGGCAAAAAGCCGAGGCATGCCGCTCAGACTGCATGGCAGATTCCAATTAAGCCTCACAGTCTGCAAAAAACCATGGTGCCTAACCCACATTCGCTGGAAGCGAAACGAGCTCGGCCCACGGGCAAAAACAGGAGCGGTAACCAAAAGCGGACAGTGATCCGAGACAGTACGGGCGAGATGCTCAACCCGAATCGAGCTGAAATGATCTCCCCAATCAACAGAAACCAAGACCCTGTCCAACCGCTTCCAAATGGTCTTATTCGTCCAAGTGAACGAAGACCCCTCAAAACCAGCATCGATAAGACCAGAATCAATAATAAAATTGTTGAACTCCTCCATGGGTAGCAACCTACCACCACGGGAGCCCAAGCACTCAGACGCATCCCTGACGACATTAAAATCGCCCCCAACCAGCCAGGGACCCAAAACAGGCTTAACCAAAAGCAAAGAAGCCCAAAGATCCCTACGCTGGACATAATCACATCTAGCATAGACAAAAGAACAAAATATCTCCGTCGGTAAGAAAGAGGCAGAGACTCTAATGTGAAGGAACTGAGCATGATCAAAAACACACTCCGCCCTGACATCAGCATCAAAAAATACCCAGATATGACCGGAGAGATTAGAAATGACTCCAGAAAACCCCAAACGGCGAGTCATGAATCTCGGATCCAGATCAATCATGGGCTCCAAAACAGCTAAAACCTTAATCTTTTTCTCCTTCACAAAGGCATGAAGCCTCTGCTGGGACTCCGAACCGCGAAGTCCCCGGATATTCCAGATTAAGCAATTCATGGGGAACGGGTGGAAGAAGGACCCGATCGCTTTTTATGCGATCGCCGACCATCATCCTGAGGTCTTTTTCTGGGGTTGGACATGTCAGTGTCCAGAATACTACACTCGGACCCACAACTAACTCCAGACACAGAATGTCGATCAAAATCCTGATCAGGATCATCAGCCGACATGTGACTGGGAATCATCTCAAGAATAGGGGGTCCCTGTCGAGCAATCAACTCGTCCAGCATAGAAGTGGCATCAGCAGGGGATGCAGGAAAAGATGGGACCGAGTGGCTGCTATGATTTTCAATACAAATCTCCGGGGGGACAAACACAGTCACCACATCCGGGCGTGGAGATCCAAGGTCATCCACGCAGTCCACAAAAGGAACACTCTCATCGTCCTCAGCCACCGTGACCGCAGGGCGGTCAGAAGAAGGGGCCTCCTGATGAGAGCTCAAACCGACAGAGGGATCAGGAACACCTAATCCAAGCTCCTCAGAGCCAACCTCTGTCTCCTGCAAATGTGAAAGAACTCCGAAAGAGTTCGAAGCAAGGGGATCATCCCTCGGGAGAGCCTGACGAACAGGCCTCCGTCTCTGTCTACGCCGGGGACCATGGCCATTGACATGAAGCTGGGGCTGTGGTCCCGGGACAATGACAGGGGCTGCACCCTCAGGTGGTGCCTGAGCAGGAGGCGCCTCCGGCTGAGGAGGCCCTCGATCAGCAGGCTTGGATCGAGCAGGTTTAGGATTTTTACCATGAGAATAGCAAACGTCGGTCGAATGACCCAACATTTTGCAATCCAAGCAATACCCAGGGATTTTCTCATAAACAACATCAATCTCCTGGGTATGATCACCCCAGCCCACCCAAATTTGCTTAACGGGTGGTTCCAACACATTCAACTCCACACAGACCCGAGCAAAAGCGCCTCGAGATGATTCAGCAGTAAAGTCATCCATTTTCACCGGGTTGCCCAAAATCTTAGCAAGGGCAAAAAGACTTTTCTTGTTAAACAGGTGAATAGGCAAACCCGGGAGACGCACCCAAACAGGGGCAATGGGAGATTCTTCCTGTAGATTGAATTCCGGGGTCCATTTGGAGAAACGGATCCCGAGAGGTCCCACCATCATCTGTCCACGCGTCCAAAAAAACGCATAATCCTCCTCACAATGAAGTGAGAGGATCAGAAAACCCCGAGGCAAAAACCTCAAATCAAAAGATCGCTTCAATCCCAAACGAGCAAAAACCGCAGAAATTTCCGAGTTTGTGACTAAGGATCTATTACCAGAAATCTTCCCAACTAAAGAAAACTTAAAAGGCTCGGTCAAAGAAGACATTACCTCATCCGGGAAGAAAATACCCGGTTTCCCATCCTTAAGAGTCGGTGGGGGCATTTCTTCCATAGCATTGACGACATCTCCAAAGCCATTCTTCCCCGAACGAGGGGAATTAGGAGCCAGAGCATCCCTAAATGAGATTGGAAACGTCTTTTTCGCACGAGGGTCAGATTTAGAAGCCGTACCCGAGTTGTTGACCGTTGATCGTTGACCGTTGACTTTCCGGCCAAATTACCACCGTGGGACGGCGCCGGCGTGATGAGCACAGAACCGGTACCAACCGGAGCAGAACCGGACGGCGGAGGGGTCAAATCGGAATGAACAGTAGCCGGAAATTGAGGGGAAATTGAAATTTGGGCGTTTCCGATCACGATCGATTTTTCAGAAATTGAAGATACAGGGCTCTTACCCATGTCCAGACGATCAATTGGTAAAGTTGATTGAAAAAATTCGCCGGGACGACGCCGGAATCAGAAGAAGAGTGGGACGTGTGCTGCGCATCCACGGCGGGAATCGTAGATCTGAAATTAACGCCGGAGGAGAACACCGTTCGGGCTAATTCAGGTGTCATTGGAATCGTCTGTGAGTGGGCTTTCCAGATCGGGGTCCCGTTTGAACAAAGGTGACCGGAATCGGACGCCGTAGACTGAAACGTGAAAGGCGACGCAGTGAACAGTGCCGTCGCGACTTTGGAGCTAAAATCGGAGGGGCAAATGGTTTCCGATCGACCTGAATTTTTAGCACAAAGGTCGCCTTGAAGAGGCGAATCTAGTGGTATATTTGTTTCGTCGATCGGAACGGTGGATGAAGTCGGAGAGAAAATGGCCGGAATTTTCGAGATTTCAATCGGCGATTTGGGGAGGCAATCGGGCATGGAATGGTCTGATTTTTGGATATGTTGGTCGCCGTGATGAGGCGGTTCAGATGGTGTGGTTGGCCGGCCGGGATCCGGCGGCGGCGGCATGGCAGTGGCTAGGGCGTGAATAGTGTCGAATTTTAGTGTGTTTTTTTCGCACATTTTACTGTGTGTTTTTTGAGAGAAAATTTTTGGGGGTCAAATGGGTTTTTAAAAAGATTTGACCCCCACAAGGTATTTATGAAGGCCAAGGTCTATATTTCAGTATTTATATAATATCCCAGGCAGTTTATACTCATGTCGGTAAGGAGTTAGATCCCATATATTTTAGACTCATGATGGTCCGGAGTCCCATTAGATTATACTCGTGATGGGCTACGAGATTTCGAACTCCTACATCATGGGCCTTCCGGATCAAGAGGGCCCATTGGGCCCAATATTTTTCCATTCCGGCCCACTTCAGGCGTTTGATAAATATTTTTCTGCCCCTACCTCATGGGATAGTTAGAGCGGTGGGGCCCAGAAGGCCCAATTGTCAACTAACCCACTTCAGGGACTGAAATCCAGGGTTACAATTAATTCGTCCTCGCTGAGAATTGAACCCTGGTCTCCTCACTATGAAGTGAGTACATAACCATTGAGCCAAAGGCTACTTGGTTAAAGATTTGACCCCCACAAGGTATTTATGAAGGCCAAGGTCTTATATTTCAGTATTTATATAATATCCCAGGCAGTTTATACTCATGTCGGTAAGGAGTTAGATCCCATATATTTTAGACTCATGATGGTCCGGAGTCCCATAAAAGATTTGACCCCCACAAGGTATTTATGAAGGCCAAGGTCTTATATTTCAGTATTTATATAATATCCCAGGCAGTTTATACTCATGTCGGTAAGGAGTTAGATCCCATATATTTTAGACTCATGATGGTCCGGA